>NC_137347.1:5320719-5385719 GCF_965287045.1 Carcharhinus amblyrhynchos
TTATTCTATCTCTCCTCTTCCCCTGATAATTTTGTACACTTCAATCCTGTCACCCCTCGGCCTTTGTTCCAAGGAAGATAACCCCAACCTATCCAATCTCTCCTCATAGCTACTCTTTTCTAGTCTTGGCAACATACTTGTAAACCTCCTCTGCACCCTCTCCAGGGCAACTATACCCTTCCTGTAATACGGTGATCAGGACAAAGAACAAAGCAAATTACAGCACAGGAACAGGCCCTTCGGCCCTCCAAGCCTGCACCGACCATGCTGCCTGACTTAACTAAAACCCCCCACCCTTCTGGGAACTGTATCCCTCTATTCCCATCTCATTCATGTATTTGTCAAGATGCCCCTTAAAAATCGCTATCGTATCCGCTCCCACTACCTCCCCCAGCATCGAGTTCCAGGCACCCACCACTCTCTGCCTCGTACTTGTCTTTTAAATCTTGCCTCTCACACTTTAAACCTGTGCCCCCTAGTAATTGACTCTTCCACCCTGGGAAAAAGCTTCTGACTATCCACCCTGTCCATCTCCCCTCACCCTCCATCGCTCCAGTGAGAACAAGCCAAGTTTCTCTAATCTTTTCTCATAGCTAATCCCCTCCATACCAGGCAACATCTTGGTAATTTTTTTCTGTACCCTCTCCAAAGCCTCCACATCCCTCTGGTACTGTGGCTACCAGAATTGAACACTATATTCCAAGTGCGGCCTACCTAAGGTTCAGTAAAGCTGCAACATGACTTGCCAATTTTTATAGCCTGGCCAATGAAGGCAAGCATGCCGGATGCCTTCTTGACTACCTTCCCCACCTGCGTTGTACTTTCAATGACCTGTGCACCTGTACACCCAGATCCCTCTGCCTATCTCTTAAGGGTTCTGCCATTTACTGTAAATTTCCTATCTATATTAGACCTTCCAAAATGCATTGCCTCACATTTGTCCAGATTAAATTCTATCTGCCATCTCTCCGCCCAAGTCTCCAACTGATCTATATCCTGCTGTGTCCTCTGATGGTTCTCATCGCTATCTGCAAATCCACCAAGCTTTGTGTCATCCACAAACTTACTAATCAATCCAGTTACATTTTCCTCCAAATCATTTACATATATCACGAACAGCGCTGATCCCTGAGGAACACCACTTGTCACAGCCCTCCATTCAGAAACACACCCTTCCACTGCTACCCTCTGTCTTCTTTGACCGAGCCAGTTTTGTATCCACCTTGCCAGCTCACCTCTGATCCTATGCGACTTCACCTTCTGCACCAGTCCGCCATGAGGGACCTTGTCAAAGACCCTACTGAAGTCCATGTAGACAACATCCACTGCCCTACCCTCATCAATCATCTTCATCACCTCCTCGAAAAACTCGATCAGGGTCATGAGACACGACCTCCCCTTCACAAAACCATGTTGCCTCTCACTAATACGTCCACCTATTTCCAAGCGGGGAATAAATCCTGTCTCGAAGAACTGCACCCAATACTGCCATTGTGGCCTCACCAGTGTTTTGACTAATTCCAACATTATTACCTCATTTTTATATTCTATACCTCTGCCAGTGAAAGTGAGAATTCTGTATGCCTGCGTAACAACCTTGTATCTATCAGCCGAAACCTGGTGTTATTGAGTTGCCATGGAAAAATTTGTAGAACGTGGGGGGTAACTGGTCCTGATCCAAAGCAGTCTTGCATACCTTAAAATGGAACTCCAGTTCAGAGCAGTTCCCAGATAAATTCCGAATGTTACTAGCTTTTAATTTCTAGGAGAACTTTAGCAGCCGGGGTCTGAGTGTCGGTTGTTTGATGCGGGAGTTTGGTTTTACACAGCTGCCGAGGAATAAATCAGTTTTAACCCCCATTCAATGTCTGTCACTGGATCGATCACTGGGACTCGCGCTAAGGGTTTGAAATCATTGATGCACAAGTTAGACGTGTGTGAGCCTGCAGCCGCAACTCTCTGAATGTTTTAAATAAACGCCGTGTTAAATGAGGGGAAGCAGGGAGGCCAGTGATTTAAATTCTGAGCCAGCCACCTGCTGAGAGTGAGAGGGTTAACTGGCACGCTGAGTTCCGACACAGCTTCATTCAGACGTGAGGGAGGCAGTGACACGTCCCTTGTAATGAAACAAATCACACTTTCTGACATCACACATTTCGACCGCACAAGCTCCTGGCACCGGATCGATGTGTGCGGAGGAATGAAAAAGAAAATATATAGATTCATCTCGTGCCTCTCACCATCTCAGAGCGACTCCTGAAACCTCGCCACCAATGAGCTACTTTTTGAGGAGCTGGTAAAACAAACAGCGATCAGATGGAGAGCCGACTAATGAGCCCGACGTTTTGTGAAGGTCAATTTTCCAGCGCTCCCCTCCCCTCCTCGGATTATTTCTGCTGCGCCAGGGAACCCCGGTCACTGAGCCTGACCTCACTGAAGGTGGAAGCCACCACGATGGCCCATGTAGCAGCTGTTACACCTCAATGGGAAAGCATTGGCCACACGGAGGCACTGAGGCTCGCAGGGGGATAGTGATCCAGAGGGGTTTGCGCTGGGAAAGGTGTGGTGATATACCGAGTACAGGAAAGAGATATATAATCTGGTGAATTGGTGCGATGGCTATAATCTCTCCCTCAATGTCAGTAAGACGAAAGAACTAGTCATCGATTTCAGGAAGCGTAGTGGGGAACATCAGTGGGGATGAATGGTTCAAGTTTCTCAGTGTTCATCTTACCTGTGGTCCATCTACAGGCTGCAGATGTCTCCCCCAGCTGTGACTGTGCCACCAGCAGCCCAATATCCAACCCTCAGGACTGACGCGTGTAAGGGACTAACCATACCCTGTGCACTATCCACAATTCAAGCCGTATCTAACATCATCGATGGGCACTGGCTGTGTGCAGCACCAGGTCTACTGGACATCCCATCTGCTGTCTTCATGGAGCTGAGTGGTCTTCACAGATGCAGCCAAAGAGGGGCTGTCATGTAACATTAGCCACCGTCGGGCACACGTCCCTCGTCCCAGCTCTAATCGGGGCTCAACACTTACAGTCAGGTGGAAAATCCCTTCTGAGTTGCCATGGATACGAGTGTCGGTGGGCCTGTTTTTGAAAGCGAGCAACATTGGCCGAGCCCTGTGCCCGCATCCTGGGCATGAGTGACACAGGACAGACATGTCAGAGGGAATGTAAATGAGGGTGAAGAAGGCTGAGAGAGAGGCGCTAAAAGTGTTCATGAAGTGATCAGAAAGAGTGAATGGTGGAACAGGGGTACAGATGGGTTAAGGCAGTTGCCTCTAAGGGTGGGGGTGGAGGGCGGTTTTGGTGATGGGGTAAGAAGGAGAGCAGGAATAGAGAAAGAAGGATGGTAAAAATGGATGAAAGCGATGAAAAGAAGAAACAAAATGAAATAAAATGAATGGAAGTGGGGTGAAGGTGGGGGAAATCCTCATTTTCATTTCCTTTGTCCCATTACAGCCCCTGCCCCCCCCTTAATAACTGCAATAAATACTAGCCAGTCAGCAACGCCCATGTCCCACAAAAGCATACTCTTAAAAAATGGGTGTCGCTGTCTGCCCATCCCTAGTTGCTGGAGAGCAGTTGAGAATCAACCACATTGCTGGGGCTCTGGAGTCATATGTAGGCCAGACCAGGTAAGGATGGCAGATTTCCTTCCCTAAGGGAACAAGGTGCATTTTTCCAACAATGGCTTCATGGTGACCAATAGATTCTTAATTCCAGATTTTTCTATTGAATTCAAATTCCACCACCTGTTGTGATGGGATTTGAACCTGGGTCACCAGAGCATTAGCTGAGTTTCTGGATTATTAGTCTAGCAATAACAACACTGGGCCATCACCTCCTCAAGGACTTGCTGACAATCTCGGAGACAGGACTGCTGAGACCATGGGAGTGGAATCTCGACATACCTTTAACTTCAACTCACTCCACAGGAAGGAGCAGTGAGGGGCTCGGGCCTTGTTAATGTTTGGATGGCAGGGTAGCCACAGGTGTTGTTGCCTGTGCGAAGTACCAGCCAGTAACACAAGCAGTGCCCAGGATGCGGGCACAGGGCTCGGCCAATGTTGCTCGCTTTCAAAAACAGGCCCACCGACACTCGTATCCATGGCAACTCAGAAGGGATTTTCCACCTGACTGTAAGTGTTGAGCCCCGATTAGAGCTGGGACGAGGGACGTGTGCCCGACGGTGGCTAATGTTACATGACAGCCCCTCTTTGGCTGCATCTGTGAAGACCACTCAGCTCCATGAAGAGAGCAGATGGGATGTCCAGTAGACCTGGTGCTGCACACAGCCAGTGCCCATCGAGCTGGTGACGTCAGATATGGCTTGAATCGTGGATCATGTGATGAATACGGCCTGTGACAGGTGCCGTGTGCGACCTCCAAGCCCTCGAGGAATGGCTGCTTGCTGAGTTATATTCCCGGTTTCGCTGCCAAAGATCTCCCACCTGTTCCACACTCACCTCCTGTTCAATACTCTCTCAACACAGGAATTAACAAACGACGCAGCAGGCATTATGTTGATGCAAAACTGCTAAATTTACTTAATTCAACTGATATTTGAATCATTTCCACTTAACCGGAAATCTGAGTTAATAAAATATCACTGCACAAATCATTTTCTTACATCTCCCAATGATTTTCAGATCATTTAATATGAAAGAATAGCTCAGGCTGAGCCTTTCAAACTCGCTCGTTGCTTTTCAGAGAATGAATGTTCCTCCTACTGCCTCCCTCAGTCTATCACAGTCTCCAACACAACCTCCCCGGCCTGCTCCTGCTGGCAGCTCACATGAAACCTCTGTCTGCAGCTCCTGACCCTCTGCTGCCCTCCACCCAGCCCTGCTGCCTAGCATCGATCTCCTATCTCACACTCCTCCCCCTCTGCTGTCATTCTTCCACTCCCCAATCCCCCACGCTCTCCCTGAACACTGCAATCTGGGCCCCTGCTCTCGAAACTACTCCACTGACCCTCCCGTAGTCTCCCACCCAGTCCCCAGATCCCCTGCGCTCTCTCCCCCTACCCTCTGACCCCCTGCTCTTCACCCCCCCATTCCACTGACCCTCTCGTAGTCTCCCCCCTACTCCCCAGACCTCCTGCTCTCTCCCCCCTACTCCCCAGACCTCCTGCCCTCTCCCCCCTACTCCCCAGACCTCCTGCCCTCTCCCCCCTACTTCCCAGACCTCCTGCCCTCTCCCCCCTACTCCCCAGACCTCCTGCCCTCTCCCCCCTACTCCCCAGACCTCCTGCCCTCTCCCCCCTACTCCCCAGACCTCCTGCTCTCTCCCCCCTACTGCCCAGACCTCCTGCTCTCTCCCCACTACTGCCCAGACCCCCTGCTCTTCACCCCCCATTCCACTGACCCTCCCGTAGTGTCCCATCCACTCCCCAGACCTCCTGCTCTCTCCCACCTACTCCCCAGACCTCCTGCTCTCTCCCCCCTACTGCCCAGACCTCCTGCTCTCTCTCTCCCCCAATCCCTGACCCCTTGCTCTCCCCCCTCCACTCCACTGACCCTCCTGTAGTCTCCCATCTAGTCCCCAGCCCCTGCTCTCTCCCACTGCTCCCTGGACCCCTTGCTCTCAATTCCCTACTCCCTGACCCCTTGCTCTCTCCCCCCACCCATTCCCCAGACGCTCCTGTAATCTCCCATCCACTCCCCAGCCCCCTGATCTCTCCCCTCCCAACTCCCTGACTCCCTGCTCTCCCCAACATCCCCCCACCACCCCCCCCCCCAACTCCCCGATCTCCTGCTCTCTCATCCACTCCCCGGCCCCCCTGCTCTCTGCTCCCTACACTCCTGACCCCCTGCTCTGTCCCCCATTCCGCTGACCCTCCCATAGTCACCCACCCACACCACCCGCCCCTGCCTGTCTGCCCTACTCCCCGGCCCTCTGCTCTCTCCATTCACCCCACTCCACCTGAGGAACTCCCTCCTGCAGAGATGTCCAGGACATAAGAACATAAGAAATAGGAGCAGGAGTAGGCCATCTAGCCCTTCGAGCCTGCCCCGCCATTCAATAAGATCATGGCTGATCTGTCGTGGCTCAGTTCCACTTTCCCGCTTTCTCCCCATAACCCTTAATCCCCTCTCTTATCAAAAACCCATCAACCCGGGTCTTAAAAATATTTAGCGAGGCAGCCTCCACCACTTCAACGGGCAGAGAATTCCAGAGATTCACCACCCTTTGAGTGAAGAAGTTCCTCCTCAACTCCGTTCTAAACCGCCCCCCTTTTATCTTGAGGCTGTGCCCCCTAGTCCTACTGTCTTTTTTGAGCGGGAAGAGCCTCTCCACCTCTATCCTATCCATCCCATTCATCATCTTATACGTCTCAATCCCTCGTCGGCTCCAACACACACTGTTCAAGGAAATTATCCCGGCAGCATTCCAAGAACTCCTCCTCGAGCCCACCTCGTCCAACATGGGTCGACCAATCAATATGCAGATTGAAATCCCCCATAACTACTGCTGTCCCATTCCTGCACACCGCACTTATTTGCGCGTAACGCCACCAATTGAGACATCCTCGGCCTCTTCCCTTACCTGTACCCTCTCCTTAACTTTAGACCTCGTAACGTCACCTACCCTCGCACCCTTCCCCCCCCCCCAATTAGTTTAAAGCCCTGTCTACAGTCCTCTTTACTCGATTCGCCAGCACTCTGGTCCCAGCACGATTCAGACCAACCCCATCCCGCCCGAACAAGTCCCACCTACCCCAATACTGGTGCCAATGCCCCATAAATTCAAACCCATTCCTCCCACACCAATCCCTGAGCCACCCATTCACTTCCTTTATCCTGTCAACCCTACACCCATCTGCACACGGTTCAGGCAGTAGCCCAGAGAAGACCACCTTGTCGGTTCTACTTTTTAATTCCATTCCCAGCTTCTCATACTCCCTCCCCAGATCCTCAGTCCGCACTTTGCCTACGTCGCCAGCACCCACATGTACTACAACGACTGGGTTCTCACCCTCCCACTCCAGATTCCTCTGCAGCCCAGCTGCGACATCCTGTACCCGAGCACCAGGCAGACAACACACCCTTCTGTGCACTTTGTCATTGTGACAAAGGACAGTGTCAATACCCTTCACCCCACTATCCCCAATCACTACTACGTTCCTTTTCCCCTTCTCTTTGCCTATGTCCTGCTGCATCACTGTACCGTGTGCAGTTTGCTCACCAACCTCACCTGCCTCGTCCTCTTCCAGAGTGGAAGCAAGAACCTCAAACCTGTTTTGCAGATTAAGAGGCTGAGGCCTCCGCTCCTCACCCCCCTTCCTCCTCCCAGCAGCCCCCTTTTGTCCCTGACCCTTAGATTTAGCCAGTCTCGGGGGCGTGGATGTCACTTGCACCCCATTGACAATGGCACCCTCTCTCCCCCTGATGAGCCTCAGTGTCTGTAGCTCAGAGGCCAGCTCATTTACCCTGAGCTGGAGCTCCTCCAGCAACCTGCACTTACTGCAGACATGGTCACTGGGAAGGACCCTGGGGTCCACCAGTTCCCACATCATACAGAAACAACACATCACATGCCCCTCCATTATTCACTGTAATTTTTTATGGGGAAAAATTTTTTTCCTTGTTTCTTGCTGTAGTAGTTTTGAAAATTTTTTTTTTCCTTGTTTTTTCAAACAAACTCACCTGGCCTTTTTTCCTTCCAGCCCTTTTTGATATTAAGCCCTATTAGCTCACTCTGCTTCCCACTCACTCCGCTGCCCGCTCAGACACTGCCCGCTGTCTACACCAGGCCTCCTTTTAAACCTGGCGCTGATTTAAAGCAGGCTGGTCCACAAATGCCTTTTAACCACTCCCTCAGAATTCTTAAAGCAGTAAATACAATAAATAAATGCTTTAAACAGTTCTACAAAGAGTAAAGTGCTTTAAACTTATTTTAAACAGGTTTTTAACAGGTAAAATCTTAGCTCTCTCTCTGCTCCAGCTTTACAATCACTACAACCACCTTCCTTTGTGCTGGTTATGACTCGAATCAGTGGAGGGTTTTCCCCTCTAATTCCCATTGACTCCAATTTTACTTGGGGTCCACGGTGCCAAATGTTATTTTGGGCCGGTGTTTCCCAGTTCCGCCGAAGTCTTGGACTTTTAGCTTAATGCACTCTCTGTGATGGGGCTGGAAAATCCAGGCCTTAATGTCAAGAGTAGACACCTCATCCCTGGTACTCAGCATGTTTAAACCAAGGCTATAATGGGGTTGAGTGACCCTGGAGAAATCCAAACTGGGCATCACTGAGCAGGTTATTGCAGACCGTTGTTTGATAGCACTGTCGATGACCCCTTCCATCACTTTCCTGATGATTAAGAGTAGACTGATGGGGCGGTAATTGGCTGGGTTGGATTTGTCCTGTTTCTTGTGTACGGACATACCTGGGCAATTTTCCACATTGCCGGGTGGATACCAGTGTTGTATTTTTTTATTAATTTGTGGGACTTGGGTGTCGCTGGCTGGTCAGCATTTATTGCCCATCCCTAGTTGCCCTTGAGAAGGAGCTGCCTTCTTGAATCACTGCAGTCCACGTGCTGTGGGTTGATCCACAGTGCCGTCAGGGAGGGAATTCCAGCATGTTGACCCAGTGATCGCGAAGGAACGGCTGGTGTCGTGAGACTTCTTTCTGGACTTTAGCAAAGCATTTGATAAGGTCCCTCATGGCAGGTTGGTGCAAGAATTAAATCACAGGGGATCAGGGGTGAACTAGCTGGATGGATACAGAACTGGTTCGGCCATTGTAGACAGAGGGTAGGATGTTTTTTTGAATGGAGGGCTGTAACTAGTGGCATTCCACAAGGATCAGTGCTGGGACCTCTGCTGGTTGTAATATATATAAATGACTAGGAAGATAACATAGCTGGTCTGATTCATAAGTTTGCGGATGATATTAAGATTGGCTGAGTGGTGAAAAGAGGTGAAGATTGTCAGAGAATACAGCAGGGTATAAATTGGGTGGAAAATTGGTCGGAGAAATGGCAGATGGAATTTAATCCCGACAAATGCAAGGTGGTGCATTTTGGTAGATCCAAATCAAGTGGGAAGTATAAAATAAATGGAAAAACCATCAGGAGCATAGACACACGGAGAGATCTGGGAGCACAGGTCCACAGATCCTTAAAAGTGGCAGACAGGTCGAAAGGGTGGTGAAGAAAACATACGACACGCTTGTCTTCATCGAATGGGGCATCGAGTATGAAAGTTGGCAAATGAAGTTAGTTATATAAAACATTGGTTGGGCCATATTTGGAATACCGTGCCCAGTTCTGGTCGCCACATTACCAGAAGGACATGGAGGCTTTGGAGAGGGTACGGAAAAAGTTTACCAGGATCATAGAATCATAGAACCCTACAGTGCAGAAAGAGGCCATTCAGCTCCTCAAGTCTACACCGACCACAATCCCACCCAGGCCCACCCCTGATATCTCAACATATTTTACCCACTAGCCTACACATCTCAGGACACTAAGGGGCAATTTAGCATGGCCAATCAACATCTTTGGATTGTTGTTGCCTGGTGCGGAGGGCATTAGCTAGGAGGAGAGATTGAAGAAACTGGGATTGTCCTCCCTGGAAAGACAGAGGCTGAGGCGTAACTTGATAGAATTTAATCAAACTATCAGGGGTATAGATAGGGTGAAGAGTTGGAAGTTATTTCCCAGGGCAGAAATGACAATTACAAGGGGGCACAGGTTCAAGATGAGAAGGGAAAGGTTCAGTGGAGATGTGCGGGGGATGTATTTTACACAGAGGGTGGGGGCCTGGCATACACTGTCAAGTAAGGTAGGTTGATGGGCGTATGGACAGATGGGGAATAGAGGGATATAAGTGGTTGGTTTAGAGAGGTTAATGTGATCAGCACAGGCTTGGAGGGCTGAAGGGCCTGTTTCTGTGCACTACTGTTCTTTGTTCAAGAAGATGTGGGGCTGAACGATGAAAGCAGCCCCCGAAACAAAGCAAGAGGAAATATCTGCTGCCTGGTGACAACCAGACTGGAGCGATATAGAAAAATACCTGGAGTAAATAAATAGCAAGGATAGGTCCCATGAAGTGGGAATTAAGGGGTCCACTGAACTAGAGAACAAAATAAATTGAAATGTATCACTGTCTTTTATGGAGTCAAATGGCTGGTGCTAGGCAACTAGCAAAGTCGGAAAGATCTTGTGGCCAAATAAGGGTTGGCTGGTACTCTCATACATCATCAGCATCACATCAAAGCTCCTCCGTTCTCCGCTGTCTGGATCAATGGAAGTCATGTTCTGTCATCCGCTTCTATCATAAATATCTCTTCATCAGTGCCAGAGCGCTGACTGTCAGCTTTGGTGAGCCTTGGGAAAATTTACACGGATAATTTTCTGTCAGAGTGAATCTAGGCTTGATCTCACTCGATAGCGAGCCTGACATGTTAGCCCCATCACTGAATGGTGGGCGTTATTCCCCTTGGCAGCGTGTAAGTTAGTATCCCAGCTCCTTCCGCCGGTCACATCTCCACGGAACAGAGCAATGTACTCGCCAATCCAGCTGGTCACGGACTGGGACCAACTACAATCCAAGGATTGGCAGAGGCACTGTACTCCCGATGACAATCAGAACTTCAATAACATAAGCACTCTGGGGCGGCACGCTGGCACAGTGGTTAGCACTGCTGCCTCTCAGCGCCAGGGACCAATTCCCGCCTCCGGTCACTGTCTGCGTGGAGTTTGCACATTCTCCCCGTGCCTGCGTGGGTTTCCTCTGGATTTCCTCCCGCAGTCCAAAGATGTGCAGGTTAGGTAGATTGGCCATGCTAAATTGACCCTAGTGTGAGGGGATTAGCAGGGTAAATGTGTGAGGCTACGGGAATAGGGCCTGGGTGGGATTGGGGTCGGTGCAGGCTCAATGGCCTTCTGCACTGTAGAGATTCTATGATTCTCACCTGACTATCCGTGCTTATCCTGTCTTCCTTTCTCGACGAGGAACCATCTTCTTAAACCCCTCTTCCCCGGCCCTTACCCCTTGCCCCCACCTTTATAACAGGTCCAAGGAGCCCATGGGTTCTTCTTCATTAAGATTGGGGCCATTCATTTGGCTGTTTCTGTGGCTTCCCCACTCCTCCCTCTTACCCACTCTCTCCTACCCCCCCCAGCCCCGGGACGTCCCCATATCGGGTTCTTCTCTACCTTCTCCACAATCTTCCCTCACATCTTCTCATACCGCGCGCTCCTTTCACTTTGGCTGAGGTATTTATCCTCCGGTATCGGCACAGGTCGATGCTGAGCGTTTGAAGCCATTGGCGGCGTTCTCCACAGCCGAACTTGGGGGAAATTCCAGCCATGGGTCCTACGGCATATGACTATTGGGGCGGCCTCTGATTTGCCTGCACCATCAGCAACTTTGAAAGGTCGGGCGCCATTTTTAAAGGTTGCCACAGCGCACGGCGGCCAAACCAGTTAACCCTGGAACCCCTGCGGGCAGTGCCTGGGCAGTACCCGATCATGACCCTCTCCTCACCTGAGATTCCCTGGGGTTGTTTGCTCACCAGGTGCCTGCCCTACGGAAACCGGCCTGTCTTCCCAGCACTCGGTTGGATTTTCTGACGGGATTGGGAGATGTGATTCCAGCGTGAGGACCTGATGATCACATGTTCATTTATTATAATGAGGTTCCCAACACTGAACATCAGAAGGTAGACCCCGTCACTGACAAGGCGAGGGGGGGCGATCGTATCACATGTTTACATCATCGTAAGTCACGGCTTTGCGAGCCTCGCGATATTTTCCACTCTCTGCCCAACGTGAACAGGAGTGAAAATCCCCCGCCAATCATTTTCACCCAACTGCTGAGTGACCAACTCTAACTCCATGGGTGGAGTTTCCCGACTACTCTCTCCCCAAGACCCAAAACCCCTACCCGAGGTCAACACACCTTTGCACGTTCTGTGTCCTGCCCACTACGATTCCCGTGATGGGACGATTCTGATACTTCCGGTGGCTCAGTGGTTAGCACTGCTGCCTCACAGAGTCAGGGACCCGGGTTCGATTCCCAACCCCGGGTCACTGTCTGTGTGGAGTTTCCCCGGGTCTGCTTGGGTTTCCTCCGGGTGCTCCGGTTTCCTCCCACAGTCTGAAAGACGTGCTGGTTAGATGCATTGACAACTTCCACTGTCTGGAAACAATACGTATCTCTTTAACCTGTGCTTAAAGCTCTTTCCACTCACAGTGTCCGTACCTTTAAGAATTGATTAGCTGTAAAGACACACATTCCAATCATTATGCATGTAAATTGAGTTTGTGTCTTTGAGTCCTTTTTATGATCAGAACTCCCAGCCACCTGACGAAGGGACAGGCTGTCCCAAAAGCTTGTGGCTTTTGCTACAAATAAACCTGTTTGGACTTTATACTGGTGTTGTAGGATTTCTTCCTGTTCTAGGTGCATTGACCCAAACAGGCTCGTGTGGCGACTAGGGGAATTTTGCAGTAACTTCATTGCAATAATGTAAACCTTACTTGTGACCAATAAATAAACTTTAACTTGTGAACTCTCCTTGGCCTTTTCGAACCTGCTGTTATCGCCTCCCACACCTCTATCTATCATCCCATTTCCATAATCCCTTTCCTTTCCAAGCTTCCTGAACGTGCTGCCGACTCCCAAATCTGTGCCCAAACTCTTTTGTTGAATCGCTTCCAATTAGTGTTCTGACAACACTAACCATAGACACAACTTCCCTCGTGGTGACGAACGATCCCACCTCCCCCTCCTCGACCTATCTGTAAGTATCTACACAGTTGTCCACCCAATCCATCTCCAGTGCCTCTTTAACACTGTCTAACTAGTGGCATTGTCTTCATCTGACTTCTGTTGTATTAGCCAATCGTCGCCAAATCACCTCCGTTAATTCGGTTTAATTTTGCCCCTACGCTGTTATCCGGGAGTCGCCCCAGGGATCAGTCCTTGCCCCATCCAGCCACCCCTCCACCTCTTCATATCCACGTTGCTCCTTCTTGGCCTCATCTATATAAATTGAGCGAGTTCCAGGGGGTTTTCGCAGTAACTTCATTGCAGTCTCAGTGTAAGCCAACTTGTGACACTAATAAATAAAATTAATAAAAATAAAGGTGTATAATGATGACACTTAACCATAACTTTTCATTAAATGCCTGCCCTACCATTTGCAAATTATTTTCTAACATTCAGCCTTGAAACAGCCTCAATTTTCTACCATTCAATATTGGGAACAAACTCGTGTTTTTTCACTCCTCTACCCATCCCAATAATGTCCGCTGATCCCGCTACAGACTCAGGCTCACTGGATTTGTTCAATCTCAGTGTTATGCCCCACTAAAAAGTCAGGTTTCTAAAGCTAAATCCACTCCATCGCAAAGGCAGCCTATTTTGACCTCCGTCACATCCTGTCCTACCTCAGTAGTCGAACCCTCATCCAAGTGCCTGTCGCTCCAAATTCAACAATTCCAATGCCCTCCTGAGCAACCTTCCATTCTCCACCCTCTGGCCACTTTGGCTCATTGAAAACTCAGCTCCCGCAAATTTCTGCCACACCAACGCCTGCTCACCAATCACCCTTTGCTAAGCAACACTCGCTTTCTGTACTCCAAAGCCAATCGTTTATCATTCTCATTGAATTATCCTTTCTTGTCCGCCAGAGAGAGAAGGCCACCCTCACATTGCGCCTTGATGCAGAGGCAAATATACATCAAAATGATGGGAATGTTGTTGACTTTCTCTGTGCCTGTTGCTGATCCAAGAGCCACAAAAAATGCTTTTGCACCTCTTGTATGGTTCAGGTCAGACACTCCAAAGTGTTTTATGAAGCCCATCTGAACCATAAGCTTTACATTTTGGATTTGGCTAGGATAAGCACGATAGGTTTCACTTCAGTGTGATTCAAATGACCCAATAGGGAGCTTTTATCTAACAAAGTTTATTTAAGATTATAGTTAATGTGTACAGTAAGAAAATTACTAAGAACTGTTATCAATTACAAACAAGAAACAAAACCACTATAAAGTGTCTCTTAATGAATATCTCTAACATGTTCCAATTAAAACCAAATTGCTAAAAACTCTTTAACACAGCACATAATGCCCCCTTGATACTGGATCGTAATGAATTCTGCAGTCCAATGCTCTTGAGACTCAGAATAGTTTAAAGGTAAGACAGCTTCCCAAAACACCAGAGAGAGTCAGATCCAGACCCCAAGAATAATAGATTTTCACCCTTCAGGAAAACTAACAGAACTTTCACGACAACAGAGAGAGAGGGAAAACGCTTCTTTTAGTTTGCTAAACCTATCTCTAACTTACTGCTCCAAACGGAAATAAAAACCAACCTTTGTCATCTGATTCACACACAGTTTTTTTCTCCTCCTACCAATGACATCGCCTCAGGCTGTGAGCATGAGAAACACTGACTGTGAGAGCTGCAGAGATCATGATTTAAAAAAAAATCTCTTAAAGGAACACTAACGTCACAACCTCATACAATGCTTTAACACATTATGTTCATCCAGCAGTAAGGATACTTCAGCCATAAGCAATGAGAGAACTAACTTCAAAAAGAAAATCAAAAAAAAAGTTTAATAAAAAATCTTCAGGCCCAATTCTCCCATCACAACCCTTAACGGGTCCAGTTGGAAGAATTGCCTCGTTGGCCCTTTTCCGGAATTTGTGCATGCGCTGACAACGCAAGCGCATCTCGCACAGCCAGAGAATAGACGCAGTCGAGAACACTCTGGAAACCGGCGGGAAGGGAGATAAGTCATTTGAATCATTTTTTAATGTCGCTTAAATATGTTTTGCATTTCATTATCAGGAACTTGCCAGGCACAATTAAATCTCCCACCCCACCAGGAGTACTTCATTCCAGTGAGGCTTAGACTATCCCCATGTTCGGGGAACTAGCTGGAGTCCCCACCAGAAGGAAGAGGGGGCAATAGGGGCTCCCCCAGGGGGGTCAGGCAGCAGGGGGGTGGTGCCCCCCCCCCGGGTATGGGCACCCTGGCACTGCCAAAGGAGCAAACCGCCCATGCCCAGGGAGCACACTGGCACTGCCCATCGGGCATCAAGCAGTGCCAGGGATGGGACCTATTGTGGGGGGAGCCGGGCCTAGGTGAGACTGGTGGTGCTGGGGGGGTCCCGCTGCCACTTTGTAGGCAGGGATGGAGAGAGAGCAGCAATTGAAGTGGGCCAGGGTGGTGGTCTGTCGAGAGCAGGGAGAGGGTGGGGGGGAGGGGGGGGACTGCCTCGAGGGTGCGGTTTGACCCCCCTAGGACAGGGGTCTGACCCTGGGGTTGGGGTCAGTGGAGGGGGTCTGCTGGAGTGAGAAGGGTGGGAGGATCGCCACTGCTGAGGGGGAAGGGGGTGAGCTGGACATTGGGGCGCTCCAGGGTTGGCGGGGGTGGGTGAGATCAGGGTGGGCCTGGGAATTGCTGTGGGAGCCGCGATCTGGGGGCAGGGGTGGGCTGGAGGGGCAGCACTGCAGGGGTACTGATTGAGCTGGCCAGCAAATGGGGAGCCTGGCAGATCGGGGCCACTGCGCACGCTCAGAGATCCAGAACTGTCAAATTCTGGTGCGAATAGGCTCCCGGGTTTTTAATGATATTCACAATTGCATTGCGCAGAGTGTGTGGGAGATTCAAGTGAGAAGCTGAACTGAAAAAATAATTGTGATTCAGAATATTTTTCCCACCAATTCAGCACTTTTGGGAGAATTGCCCCCTCCATTACTCCTACACTCAGGCCACACCTTGGACCACACAAACTTCCCACAATCCCTATCTGCTTTCTATTGATACCGGGTCAGCTGACAACCACATCTTTTTGCCATTGGTTATATTATTACAGCTTCTAACAGTTACCATTCATTACATTATAACACCTTAGCTGTAACAAAACTTTAATAAATTGAGGGTGACGTAATGTGGCTCAAAGTATAAAAGGGTTTATTGCCAACGACGGATAACTATTTCCGAGTGAACCAATATTCACACTGGTCTACTCTGTATAATGGGTGTAGGAGGGAGATACATTACACTCATTTCGAGAGGACGAGAATACAAAAGCTGGGATGTACTGCTGAGGCTATGTAAGGCTCTGGTTAGACCACGTATGGAATATTGTGAGCAATCTTGAGCCCTGTATCTAAGGAAGGATTCTTGGAAAGGATCCAGAGGAGGTTCACGAGAATGATTCCAGCAGGAATGAGAAGCTTGACGCATGAGAAGTATTTGAGGGCTCGGGGTCTGTACTCAATGGAGTTTAGAAGGATGGAGGGGGGGGGATTTCATTGAAACGTACAGAATAGTGAAAGGCCTGGATAGAGTGGGTGTGGAGAGGGTGTTTCCAGTAGTAGGAGAGACGAGGATCCAAGGGCACAGCCTAAGAACACTCAGATGAGGAGGAATTTCTTCAGCCAGAGGGCGGTGAATCTATGGAATTCATTACCACAGGAGGCTGTGGAGGCCAGAACATTGACTGTACTTAAGACACAGAGAGATTGGATCTTAACTGGCAAGAGGATCAAAGGTTATGAGGAATAAGTGGAAGAATGGGATTGAGAAAGTTATCAGCCATAACTGAATGGCAAAGTGGACTTGATGGGCTGAATGGCCTAATTCTGCTCCTATATCTTATGGTCATATGTTCTTATGGATACCAAATATACAAATATCCATCATAAAAATACACTAGATATACAGCGTAGAGGGACATTGAAGTAAAGAGTGACAAGGGAGAGTACATTTGATTTGTCACAAATATAAACACTCCTATTGTGCATCAAAGATTGAAGTTCAAAAGCTGAGGATTTTTCGCTTAACTTTTGCTTTCTTTTTGTCCTTTTACAATAAAATGGAGGCAGCTCTGGAATGCAGCTAACTCTGGTCTATCGGGATATATCCCAAATGTTCCTGTTAAACAGAACCATTCCTAGAATATATTTCAGGTTTAATCCTGACCACTGGTGATTAATTTCCCAATGTTTGAGCTTTGAAAAAGGCGAGTTCTTGATTATGTCTCATTCTCTCGTTATGATAATGCAATGGAGCCCCCTCAAGGTTACTGCCATAAGAGCAACTCCAGATCAGAGTCTAACACAGACACCACCTCATCAAAGTTCAGGATGATAGTTGTTCAAAAAAATCTCTTCATTTACTGCTCTTTGTAGGGTAAACGCTTTCGGCTAAGAATGGCCATCTTTAAGTTGATGCGGAACAGGCTGACTGTCTCTGCCAAGCCACCCAAAACAGAATTACCCTGAGCCAACAAAGAATAATCTACACTTCACCCGTATAACCCTCACACACTTGCAGGTACTTACAACATCTCCTTATCACTGCATCGTGCACCCAGGTTCGATTCCCAGCTCGGGTCACTGTCTGTGTGGAGTTTGCACCTTCTCCCCATGTCTGCGTGGGTTTCCTCCGGGTGCTCCGGTTTCCTCCCACAGTCTGAAAGACATGCTGGTTAGTTACATTGGCCATGCTAAATTCTCCCTCAGTGAACCTGAACAGGCACCAGGCTGCGGCAACTGGGGGATTTTCACAGTAACTTCACCGCAGTGTTAATGTTGGTGTGAACAAATTGTCCCTAAATTAGGCGTCCCTCAATCTGGTTATGGTTCCTTTATTGTGGAGTCCAATAGGCGTAGACAAAGGTCATAGGTAGAAGAGGGCATTCACAATGTTAAAATGGCAGCACGGGCTCGCTGGGCCGAAGGGCCTGTTTCCTGTGCTGTGTTGTTCTTTGTTCTTTGTAAGGCTACTTGTGACATGAATAAAATAAAGGTAAAACTTTAGGTACTAGCACTTAAAACATATGCGCTGTACACATTTATCCACTCAGCAAAAACGAACACCCACTCTCCGCAAAACTGGCATTCATCCAGAACATTTACTGTTATATACATTTCCCCAGGGGTTTCACAGGAGTGTTATCAGGCAGCAAGGCAGGCGAAGAGAAATTGGATTAAAGTTTTAAGGATGAGAGGGAGGTAGGAAGGTAATGAGAGTGTGGAACGTTGATGGGAGGCAGAGCGCTCGGAGGAAACCCACGCAGACACGAGGAGAATGTGTAAACTCCACACAGTTGCCGGAATTGAACCCGGATCCCTGGCGCTGTGAGGCAGCAGCGCTAACCACTGTGCCACCGTGCCGTTCTGATGGAACGCGAATGGGTTCGGAAGTGGGTTCCAGGGTGTGTGGGTGGGTGGGTGAGCTGGAGGCTCTGCCTCCATTGGTCCGAGTGGGTGAGGGAGGAGGAGAGATACAATGGAAAAAAGTGGAGGTTGCAGAATTCCAGAACAGCGTGGCCCATGGAGGAACTTGTGGACAAAGATGAAAGGATTTTCAAACAGCAAAACCAAAGATTTTACTGAGGGTGTTTTTCGGTATCTGTGAAACTGATCAGTATATCTTCCATAAGTTTGGGGAAGATTATTGCATCAACCCCTCACTATTCACAATTAATTTCCAGCTGTAAGCTGAATATATAAAGTAAATATCTACCTCGTAAAGAGTAATCTGTATTCAGGTCCTTTCTAAACTAGGGAACAATGCAGCATTGGTTGAATGCTTTTTAATTATTTTACCCTCCATACAGTGAGGGTGAGATTCCTGTTAGGAATGGACATTCCTGCAAGGATTCATCGGAAAGAATTTTAAGAGCACGTTGCTAATTCCTCGCTGTTGATTGAAGTGAACTCTGAGCTTGTGTTGTACCATTCATGTTGTCAGGAATGTTTTACTCGTGTGATGATTACATTGTGTGTTATTAGTCCAGCAAACTCAGAGTGCCAGAGTTTGTGAAGACAGAGACAGTAACCACCACCTAGAAGAGTGGGTGAGAAGGCGACCCGGAGGCAGTAATCAGTTCGAATCTTATTACCCTCTCTGGTGGGGACCAGAAATTGGATTCAATTTGAATTTGGTTTTTGGAGGAAGCAAGGAGAGGGATATAGGTTTGCCCGGTCCATTCTGAGCATTGGCTGTGTAACTTTAGAAAAGAGATACATCTTTTTAAAAGCAATCTAGAACAGTGGGAGAGGGGCAATGGGGTCATTCGCAGTGAGAGGCCACCATTGCGCTTTATGAATCCCAGGGAGAGAGGCCCTGTGGGAAGGAGAAAGGACAGTAGGAATATGTGTGCTTGTATGTCCTAGACCCATACAGCAGAACCTGGTCTCCAGTTATCTGAGATCCCCTTGCTACTGGCCCACTGCCTTGCTCCATCGAACTTGTTTGGTCGTTGTTGTGGAATGGCCACCCCATATTAAAAGAACAACCATCCTCCTCCCCTTAAACTGAAGCTCAAGCCCTGGAGCATCTCATGGACAACCCCAACAGTGACAGACCAATATGGCAACATCCGGGACATTGGTGTTGCTGCTCTAAGTGAGACCCAGCAGGCAGGAGCAGGCCAGCTCCAAGGAACAAGCTGGCAGTTCTACCTTCTTCTGGAAAGCTTAAAGTTTATTTATTAGCGTCACAAGTAGGCTTACATTAACATGGCAATGAAGTTACTGTGAAAATCCCCTATTTGCCACACTCTGGTGCCCGTTCGGGTACACTGAGGAAGAATTTAGCATGACCAATGCACCTCCCACACGTCTTTCGGACTGTGGGAGGAAACTGGAGCACCCGGAGAAAACCCACACAGACACGGGGAGAACATTCAGACTCCGCACAGACAGTGACCCAAGCTGGGGATTGAACCGGGTCCCTGGCACTGTGAGGCAGCAGTGCTAACCCACTGTGCCACCGTGCTGTGCCAGAAGAAGCTCACCGCCTCCATGAGTTGGCTTCAGCATAAGGTAGAAAGTAGTTGGCTGTCTCAGAGACTCCCCTTGCAGGATAAACAATGACCATTTGGCTCATCCTAACCTCGGTGTTTATACCCCATCTCTGAAAGAGTTCAAAGAGACATTTCACTTTAGCCTGGAACAATCCTTGATCTGAGTCCCAATGGCCAACAAGACGATCCTCCTTGACAATTGCAATGCCAGAGTCAAGGCCACTTACAGCCAAAGTACCCACCCCATTGCTGGCCAACAACAGAGAGGTGCTCATCAAGAACAGAGAGGCAGTCAGTGCCTACTGGAAGGAACCTCTGAAAGATTTATTATCAGAGACTCTGTCTTCAGAGTGAGAATCCATCCTGCACTGTGCTATCTATCACCATCTTAGCAGAACCCCAACCCATCCAAAGACCATCCAACAGCTAAAGAAACACAAGTCCTCAGGAACAGATGTAATCTCCCCAAGGTACCAAAACATGGTGTAGAAGCTTCACTGGCACAAATAAATGACCTCAATTCTATTTCCTGGTGGGAGGAGAACATACCAGGAGATCATCTTCAAAAAGAGTGACAAGTCAGATTGCAGTAACTACAGAGGAATTGCCCTGCTGTCAGTCACAGGGAAGGTCTCTCTAATTGCCTTCAGTCTGTAACTAGAGAGCTCCTCCTGGAATCCCAAAGTAGATTCCACCCATTGGAAGGCATGATCTTAACCACACTGCAACAACAAGAGTATTGGAAGGAACAGCACAAATCCTTCCACCGTGACTGATTATGGAATATCCACCCCGTTTCCGCTGCCCCCAGAATTTTGTCACCATCCCTCTCCGCCTCAAGCCATGATCCTGACCAATGGATCCACCACAGACCCAATTCACATTCGCACTGGGGTCAACCAGGGGCTGGGTCATCGCACCAACACCCCTCTCGATTCCCCATCTCACTCTCAGCAAGCTCCCCGCTGGAGTGGAGCCAAACTCCAAACAATGGGAATCTGTTCAACTTCTGCTGCCTGCTGGCCCGATCCAACAGTCGTCACCTCCACTGCCACTGAACTACAGATGATGCTTGCGTTGGCCTACACTCAGAGACTGAGTTCCAAGCCATCAACAACACCTTCACTGAGACAAATGTCATCTACAGCTTGCCACCCACCACATAGCACTGCATCCCCCTCCAAATCCACCCAAAGTGAAGGAAAAGCATCCGGGAAGGAGCTGAATGCCTCGAGTTTCATAAGAGCATCAGAAATAGGAGCAGGAGTAGGCCATCTAGCCCCTCGAGCCTGCCCCGCCATTCAGTAAGATCATGGCTGATCTGAAGTGGATCAGTTCCACTTTCCCGCTTTCTCCCCATAACCCTTAATTCCCTTGTCTGTCAGAAACCTATCTACCCGTGACTTAAATATATTCAGCGAGGTAGCCTCCACCACTTCAACGGGTAGAGAATTTCAGAGATTCACCACCCTTTGAGTGAAGAAGTTCCTCCTCAACTCTGATCCAAACTGCGCCCCCCCCTTATCTTGAGGCTGTGCCCTCTAGTCCTGCTATCCTTTCTAAGCGGGAAGAATCTCTCTACCTCTATCCTATCAATCCCTTTCATTATCTTATACGTCTTTATAAGATCCCCCCTCATCCTTCTAAACTCCAACGAGTACAGACCCAGTCTATTTAGTCTCTCTTCATAGTCCAACCCCCTCATCTCCGGTATCAGCCTAGTGAACCTCCTCTGCACTCCCTCCAAGGCCAAAATATCCTTCTGTAAGTGCGGCGACCAAAACTGCACACAGTACTCCAGCTGTGGCCTCACCAGTGCCCTGTACAGTTGCAGCAAGACCTCCCTACTTTTATATTCAATCCCCCTCGCGATAAAGGCCAACATCCCATTTGCCTTCCTGACCACCTGCTGCACCTGCAGACTGGGTTTTTGCAACTCGTGCACAAGGACCCCCAGGTCCCTCTGCACCGTAGCATGCTACAGCTTTTCACCCTTTAAATAGTAATCCCTCCTACTATTATTTCTGCCAAAGTGGATAACCTCACACTTGCTAACATTATACTCCATCTGCCAGGTCCTCACCCACTCACTCAGCCTATCCAGATCCCTCTGCAGACTTTCCACACCCTCCACGCAATTTGCTTTTCCACTCATCTTCGTGTCATCAGCAAATTTCGACACCCTACACTCAGCCCCCTCCTCCAGATCATCTATATAAATGGTAAATAGCTGAGGCCCCAGCACCGATCCCTGGGGCACTCCACTAGTCACCAACCGCCAATCATCTCCAGGATCAAGCTGGAGCCAAGAGAAAGGAACGCGTGGCAACCCCGGGCACCTCACCCACCCTCTCCTCCACCTACCGTCTGCCATTGCATTGCTCAGACACCTGAGAACCCACTGTCAGTGTGGAAGCAAGTCACCCTCAACTTGACACCCTCAAATCTTGTCCTGTATCTGATCTCTCAGCAGCTGCTGGAGATGCGTAGTTTGAATATGTTTTTAACATTGAGAGAAAAATGTAATAGTTATTGGAATTATTACGGTGTTTGTCTAGCCCTCCTCCATTGCGGTGACTTCATTCGATCCCGAACATCGATCTGTGAATGTTGTTACCATCCCCAAAAACACAATAACTTTAAAGAGAGATCAATTTCCCAGCGATTGTGAGAAAAAAAATCAAAATTTCACATTATAAAAGCTTCACTGTAGCAAATGAACTAAAATCAATCTCAATCAAATATCAATTAACAGGCAGCTCCTGCATCAAACTAAACAAAAGGTATTTTCTCTTTAGCTAACGCAACCAAAATACATCTTACAAAACACTGATCTGTAATGTTTCCCTTCCTGCAGATATATAACATTAGGAGAACAGTCCGCGCAGTCTGTTCCAGCTGTCCAGCAACCTCATTAGAAGGTTCACCAGGCTGATACCGGAGGTGAGGGGGTTAGCTTATGAGGAGAGATTGAATAGACTGGGTCTGTAATCGTTGGAGTTTAGAAGGCTGAGGGGGGATCTTCTAGAGACATATAAGATAATGAAGGAGATGGATAGGGTAGAGGTAGAGAGATTCTTCCCACTTAGAAAGGACAGCAGGACTAGAGGGCACAGCCTCAAGATAAGGGGGGGGGCAGTTTAGATCGGAGTTGAGGAGGAACTTCTTCACTCAAAGGGTGGTGAGTCTCTGGAATTCTCTGCCCGTTGAAGTGGTGGAGGCTACCTCGCTGAATATATTTAAGTCACGGGTAGATAGGTTTCTGATAGACAAGGGAATTAAGGGTTATGGGGAGAAAGCGGGAAAGTGGATCCACTTCAGATCAGCCATGATCTTATTGAATGGCGGGGCAGGCTCGAAGGGCTAGATGGCCGACTCCTGCTCCTATTTCTGATGTTCTCATGTTCTTATGTTCCTGCCAGTGCCCTTCAATAATCATCCCACACAGCTCAAGTTTTCAGATCCGGTTATCACCAGCAAGGTATCAGTGACTCTCCATTCCTTAAACCCACAAGAGTATCCCATCCTCTCCTCCCCACCACCTGTTCTGCTCCATTGCATGTGAAAAGATACCAAACCCTCGCGAGCATCCTGCATGGCGCTCACACAAAACAGTTCAGTTCCTTCTCCGCAGTGGTAGCTTCTCTGTTTCTGCATCTCAAACAGCAGCTGTACTTTTTTCTGTGAAAAACCGTCAAAGGTTTTAAAACCGGAACCCGACACTCATGGCAACCCTGGGGTGTCTCTGAGCTGAGGTGTTTTAACATTTTTAAAGTTTAAAAGTTGATTTATTGAAGTCACAAGTAGGCTTACATTAACACTGCAATGAAGTTACTGTGAAAATCCCCCAGCCACACTCCAGCACCTATTTGGGTACACCGAGGAAGAATTTAGCATGGCCAATGCACCTAACCAGCACGTCTTTCGGGCTGTGGGAGGAAACCGGAGCACCCGGAGAAAACCCACACGGACACGGGGAGAATGTGCAAACTCCACACAGACAGCGACCCAAGCTGGGAATTGAACCCAGGTCCCTGGCGCAGTGAGGCAGCAGTGCTAGCCACCATGCCACCATGCGTAAATGCAAAAGCTCTGAAGAAGAATCATACAGATTCAAAACTTCTGTTACGCTCTCAACAGATGCTGAGTTCCTGCAGCATTTTCTATTTCTGTTAGATCACACCTTCACCAACTCATCCCTTTTCAGAATGTTCTGCTTCACCTTAGACCAAAGGGAACTGTTTAAAACATTGTCATCCCGTAAAGCTCAGTATTCGTCACAATGTGGTGCCTGCAGGGCTTGCACTGAGATAGACAGTGAGACTGGGGGTAGCTCAGGACAAATTCCCCATCACTAACCCTTGAAACCCTGATAAAGCATTGGGCGTCATGAAGGATCAACCTGGCCAGGTTGTGTTTGACTGCCCCCTTCCCCACGCCCCCCCAGCCTGCTGCCTCACTGCGCCTGGGACCTGGGTTCAATTCCCTGCCTTGGGTCACTGTCTGCGTGGAGCTTGCACATTCTTCCCGTGCCTGTATGGGTTTCCTCCAGGTACTCCAGTTTCTTTCCTCCCACAGCTTGAAAGACGTGCTGGTTAGGTGCATCGGCCGTGCTAAATTCTCCCTCCATCCTCTTCTTGATTACTCCCCGACCAAATGGTGTTGAGTTTATGAATTCTTCCCTTTATGAGTCGTGCGGTTGTACAGTGGTTAGCGCTGCTGCCTCACGGCACCGGGGACCCGAGTTCAATTCCGCTGTTGTGTGACTGTGTGGAGTTTGCACGTTCTCTCCGTGTCTGTGTGGGTTTCCTCCGGGTGCTCCAGTTTCCTCCTACAATCCAAAAATGTGCAGGTTAGGTGGATTGGCCGTGCTAAATTGACCCTTGGTGTCAGGGAGGCTAGGAGGGTAAATACATGAGTTATGGGGATACGGCCTGGATGGGATTGTGGTAAGTGCAGACTTGATGGGCCGAATGGCTTCCTTCTGCACTGTAGGATTCTATGATCCTGCACTGGCCTTTGCAGCAGACATGGGGCTAGCACCTCAGAGCAGAATAAAGCAGCCCATTGCAGTGCCCCTGAGAGGCAAAGAGTGACTCTGATCCCTCCAGGCACCTACCTTGAACTCTGGGTACTGGGGATACAGAGATAAGTTTATAACCTCAATGTTGTTATGAGTGCTGGTTGGAGAGCATCTCCCCTCTTCCCCCGGGGAGGTGGAGTATTAGACAGGAGTAAACCCTTGAGTGCCAATCACGGTCGCACTGTTTGCTTCTGAGTCACAAGTTCCAGGTTCAAAAGCCACTCCAATGCTTTAGTGTAAAAATCAAGGCTGGCACTGCAGTGGGGCACTGAGGGGAGTGCTACACTGTCAGAGGCACTATCTTTCAGGTGAGATATTAAACCAAGACTTGGACTGTAGACTTGGGAGTTTTTTTTGGGCTTTGTTGGCCAGTTCAGTCCATTCCTAATGTCAGTGTGAAAGATCCCAAGTACCTATTTCAAAAGGAGCAGTGGAATATTTTAATCTGTTGTTCCATAATATCGGTTTCTACAGCAACTTTTATAAACAGGGAAAATAGGAACAGGAGGAGGCCATTCAGATCCTCCAGTCTATTCTATGCCATAGAATGAAATCATGGCTGATGTGTGACCTATCTCCATGTACATTCCTTTCTCAAATTTATCTTAATGTGTTTGATTCAGAAATATCTATAGCTCTAAGATTAAAATTGACAGCCGATGGCAATGATTGCCGTATGCGGGAGTGAGTTCCAATTGCTCCGTAGTTGATATCAGTGGCTTCAGTGACTTGTAGGTCTGGAATTCACTCTCTACACCTGCCTCATGGACAATACTTTTCCCCCTTTGAGCTGCTCCTTAAAACCTACTTCCTCAGCCAAGCAATTTGCCACCTCTCATGATACGGGGCAGCACAGTGGACAAGTGGTTAGCACTGCCGCCTCACAGTGCCAGGGACCCGGGTTCGATTCCAGCCTTGGGCCACTGCCTGTGCAAAGTTTGCAAGTTCTCTGCGTGGGTTTCCTTCGGGTGTTCCGGTTTCCTCCCACAGTCCGAAAGACGTCTAATTTCTACCTTACAGTGGAATTTTCCCATCCCACTTCCACAGGGATCATGGCAGGCGGGACACGGACCATGCAAATGTGCACTGACCTTGGGTGGGATTCCCCGGCCTTGGGGCAAACGCATCTGGGAAATCCCACCCGGTGTGTCAGGGGGACTAGCAGGTTAGGTACATGGGGGATTATTGTCAGTGCAGGCTCAATGGGCCGAATGGCCTTCTTCTGCACTGTAGGGACTTTAAGATACATAGAATCATAGAGGTTTACAGCATGGAAATAGGCCCTTCAGCCCAAATTGTCCATGCCTTATTTGGCTGAGTGTAACCACTGAGCGTAATCTTCTTTGACGATGACGCTGCAAACCATTTTGTGATGGTTTAAGCATTAAAGATGCTGTAGAAATGTAGGTTGGTGTTGGTGTGTTGGGAGATTTGCAGGGGTACCTTGTCTCAGGTCTGCCACGGCACACTTCCTGTGTCAAAGGTCAAACAGAACTCCGCTTGACATCCAGACTCCGCATCATCAGGTGTGGCCAGTGATTAACGGTTTGCCCGGGGAGGCAGTCTCGCCAAAGCAAGCATCACCCTCCTTCGCTAACCTCCTTAGGCTTGTGATCAAGCCCAGGGAAAATTCCGAGGCAAGGCGTCGCTAAAGATAACAAAACGTTCCTGACATCCCATCCATCAGCCATTGTGTAAATAGACACGTTTATCAGGCCATTAGGTAAAGTGATGCACTTAACTCCCATCCTCAACTTCTCTTCTGAAACTCTTAAACCAGAATCCCCTGCAAATCGCAGCATAAAGATAGCACACACGCACCCCCTTAATACCAAACTCGGACAGGAGACCTGTGACCTTACCTCACTGAGGTACTCCCACAGATAGGGAAGGGACGTGTCGACTTCACATTGCATTATACCATCCAGGAACACTTTGACATTCTTCTCTCCTTTTGATATCCTTCCGTGGCCTCACCCCGCCCAGTCTCTATTGCCTCCTCCAGCCCCACAGTCCTCTGAGACGCCTGCAGTTCAGATCTCTTGTGCAAGCCTGAATTTCACTGTCTCACCATTGATGGCTGAAGGTGCTTGATAAATGCGAGTGGATGGTGTTGTTGTTGTTGTAACAGACAGCAAGGCTGAGGATGCTGAAAGGTTGGAGATAGTCTCCAGCCACATCGTACACCAGCGAGGTCACCTTTGGGCTCGCGCTTATTGCTGTAATCTCGGCGGGGAAACTCGGTGGCACAGTGGTGAGCACTGCTGCCTCACAGCGCCAGGGACCTGAGTTCAATTGCGGCCTCGGGTCACTGTCTGCGTGGAGTTTGCACATCCTCCCCATGTCTGCGCAGGTGCTCCAGTTTCTTCCCACAAGGATGTGCGGGTTAGGTTGACTGGCTATGCTAAATCAGGGAATTAGCGGGGTAAATATGTGGTGTTAGGGCATAGGGCCTGGGTGGGATTGTGGTCAGTGCAGACTCGATGGGCCGAATGGCCTCTTTCTGCACTGTAGGGATTCTATGATATTATGCATCCACATTAAGGTTGCAGAGCAACTGAAGACGCATTCTATCAACGGTCAACTGACCACCACCATGTTCACATGTGGAACAGTTAAATGATGGAAGAGAGGCTCTTAACATCAGGCTCTAAACAAAATCAAAATAGAATTTGACCAGGTATGGGATCGAGGAGGCCAAGAAAAACTGGAGTCAATTGGTTGGAGTCATACACAGCACAAAGGAAGGTATGGTGATGTTTGGAGGCCAATTATCTCAGCTCCAGGACATCACTGCAGGAGTCCCTTAGGAGTTCTAGGCCCAACCATCTTCAGCTGCTTCATCAATAACCTTCCCTCTGTCATAAGGTCAGAAGTGGGGACGTTCACTGATGATTGCACAATTCGTTCAGCACCACTCGTAACTCCTCAGATACTGAAGCTGTCTGTGTCCAAATGCAGAAAGATCTGGACAATATCCAGGCTTGGGCTGTCAGGTCACATATCTGATGAAGAGAAGGGAGATATATCAGCAGTTCTATTTTAGAAAGTGGCGTGATCAGAACAGATGCAGCAGAGGTGAAGGAACTGAGAGAATGAGAAGGAGCCCTTACAGGAAGGAAATCTTCATGGGTTATGCAGAGCATTCCTTGGTCCAGTCCTACTCATAGAGAGGCTAGCTCAGAGTCAGAGTTTGAACCCTGCACCCACACAGCTCTCCTGAAATGGTTCATTGTTTGTGAAAGGACTGTTGTCAATGAGGTACTCTTTCAGCTAAACCTTAGACTGAGACATTTCAAACAATTTGATACAGCAAACCCCTGAAGAACATAAGAAATTGGTGCAGGAGTAGGCCATTTGATCCTTCGAGCCTGCTCCGCCATTCAGTAAGACCATGGCTTACCCTTAATAACTATCCCACCTTCCCACTCAATCCCATATCCTCTGTAATCTATCCTATCAGTTACAGGCTCAGAAATCACTAAACTATTTGTCAACACATGATTTTCCCCTTCATAAATCTATGACTTTGTCTAAACCTAATCTGAATGTTGAAGTGCCCTGTTAGCACATCCTGAATTATAGATTACAACACTTCATTAATGTTGATCTTATTACAATCCCAGCTGATGTTACTACTGGATAAATCAGACCCCAGAGTGGAAACTGGCTTGATAGATAATAACCTTCTTTTTTAACTGCGCAGTTACTCAACATATTCACAGGAGTCCGCTGGGGAAATTTTAACAAAAGAATAAAACATTTATATTAAGCAAAAAAGGTTAATTGTATTACACTAAACGAAAAGGCCAGGAAGATTTCAATACAAAAACCAGAAAATTATTCAAACTTGCACTATTCCTTTTATCCCAGCAACCCTTACTGACACAAAACACCAGTGAAGATTTACCACTGTCACAACACCAAGGTTTTTTAATCAGGTTAACTTAGCTTCAAACAATTATCTTCTGGCAGATTTCTGAGCATCCAATGGATGTCTTCTTCAAATGGGATCTCTCTCTCCCTGAGACACTCAGTGAAAACTAATCTCACTATTGCTTTAACTTCAGAGCAAATATATAAGTTCCTTAAACTCAATTCCTCACCAAGGTTTTTGCAAGATCTCTGATTGGAGAGATAGGTGTTCTGTCCCCACTTTCTGGTCTGCACACAATAACTGTTAATGACTCACAGGGTTTCTTTTAACGCTAACCTTTTCCATGACATGGAACCACCAAGCAGCTCCTGGGCTTTCTCCCAAGTCCCAAAAGCACAGCAACTCACAGCACACCTCCTCCTTGGAAGATTTTCTCTGACTGATTCTTAAACTGTTCATCGCTGACTCTTAAACCGAGCTGGGAAGTTTACTGACACCTTGCAACAGGTCCCATCCTTGTCGCCAGGCAGAAACCAGCATTGGGAACGTGTGCTACCTTAACATGCACAATGTCCACACATGGTAAAATTACATAGCTACTAGAATGAATGGGTTTGAGAAAAATACCAACTAACTAGCCTAATTCCCTATTTTTCGCTCTCCCTCCTTTGTTGAATGTCTAGGTTAAGTTTGCTGCTCTGTAACCCACATGGTATATTTCAGAAATGGGGGAATTCTGGAAGATTAAAATAAACGTATCCATTATCTCAATAAGCACCTTTTTTGAAACCCTAGGATTTTGGCCAACAGATTCAAGACCTTTTTGTCCCATTAATATCTCCAGTGTTATTTCTTCACTAACATCATTGTTTAAGTTCTTCATTCCTGCTGGATCTTTTCTTAGTAAAAAGTCTGACAACACCAGGTTTTAGTCCAACCGATTTATTTGATAGTAAACTCACAAGCTTTCGAGGTTTCCCTCTTCGCTTGTGCGTTTACTGTCAAATAAATCGGTTGGACTAAAACCTGGTGTTGTCAGACTTTTTACTGTGTTTACCCCAGTCCAACGCCGGCACATCCACATCAGGATCTTTTCTTACCCAATACATCTCGAATCATTTCTTTGGGCAGTATTTCCACCGCCTTCCCGCAACATAATTTCCGGCTATGAAAGCAGTCCGCCAGTAGCGGGATCTTCCAGTCCCCCCGATGTCTACGGGGTTTTGTGCGCCCCTCACCCTCCATTGCTGGGGAATGTACTATGGAGGGTGGCCATCAGCAAGACTGGAAGATCTCACTGGCAGGAATAGCTGGAAATCTTTAGCCTGTGTCTTTGACCATAAAGATAGGTACAGAATATTGACTCTCTCATTTCCTTATTCCCCATTATAATTTTACCCATCTCAGTCTGTACGAACTATATTTACATTGCTGTTCTCTTTACTTCATACCGATAGACTTTTTACCATCTGCGTTCTTGACCCTGGCTAATTTACTTCCTCATTTTTCCATGCAGCTTTAACAGAAAGTCAATTTGGTGAAAATTTTGAAATCTATCTCTAAATCTTTACCATTGCTTCATAGCTTTTGATGTAGTTTCCAAATCTAACTTTGCTGTTCCTTATCCCTGTAAATTTCAGCATGGATTTCCGTATATAGCTCTCAAATTCGATGAGGAATCCTATCAGATTATGATCACTGTTTCACGGAGGGGTCACTGAACGCGAGGGGTCACAGGTTCAAGGTGAGGGGGGGGGAGCGAGGTTTAACTCAGATATTAGAGGGACGTATTTTACGCAGAGGGTGGTGGGGGTTTGGAATGCACTGCCAAGCAGGGTGGTGGAGGCGGACACGCTGGGATCGTTTAAGACTTATCTGGATAGTCACATGAGCAGACTGGGAATGGAGGGATACAGAAGAATGGTCTAGTTGGACCAATGAGCGGTGCAGGCTTGGAGGGCCGAAGGGCCTGTTTCCTGTGCTGTACTGTTCTTTGCTCTTTGACCCCTCACTATATGATCACTAATTCTAACCCAGTTATCAAATAGAATCATGGAAAAGAAATAGAATCCTACAATGCCATTCGGCCCATTGAGTCTAGACCGGGGTTTGTACAAACTGCTCCCATCGGCATTTTCAGACCCAATACCGATCCTATTTCCTGTTCTCCTCAGGCAAGATCCTTCAGCCCTTAAGTCATCCTTTAATATCAGGATTAAGATTACATTCCTTTTCTGCTTTGCTCTATTTTTAAATTGTACACTGTCCCAGGATATTTAGTTCACAAATTTGCTCACCTTGTAACCACTGTAATGGTTCGAATCCATTTATCTCTATTTGTGTTGGTCTATCTTGTTACAAATCCTTCATGCATTTAGATAAAGTGCCTTTGATTTTAACCTTTTATCATTTTCCCTTGCTTTGACTGTATTCATCGATTACCATTCACTTTTTGTTCCTCCCTTGTCACACACTGCTCATCTTTACCCAAAACACTACATTGTTTTGTGACCTGGCTTTTACTGTTTAGATTAATAAATTTCACTTCATCTGACCACAACCCCCATCCCCAACTTTAAGTCTGAGACCCTCACTGCAGACATAGTTACAGCATTCACCTTGGCACAGGTCCTAGCCTAGTTTATATGGAGCCCGTCCCAAGGGGACAGCACCCCAATCTCATTCAGAAATGAAAACCACCATCTCCCCCACCATACATGGGGTGGCACGGTGGCACAGTGGTTTAACTCCGAGCCTCGGGTCGCTGTCTGTTTGGAGTTTGAGCGTTCTCCCTATGTCTGCGTGGGTTTCCTCCGGGTGCTCCGGCTTCCTCCCACAGTCCAAAGATGTGTGGGTTAGGTTAATTGGCCATGGTAAATTGACCCTAGTGTCAGGGGGATTAGCAGTGTAAGTATGTGCCTTTATGGGAAAAGGACCACGGTGAGATTGTGGTCGGGGCAGACTCAATGGGCTGAATGGCCTCTTTCTGCACTGTAGGGTTCTATGATTCTATGATTCACCCAGGGGAAACCCGCGCAGACACGGGGAGAACATACAGACTCCGCATAGACAGTGACCCAAGCCGGGAGTCGAACCCTGGAGTTGTGAGGCAGCAGTGCTAACCATTGTGTCATTGTGCCGCCCAGGATCCTCCAGCACAGCACCTGGGCTGCCCCTGACTCATTGTCCACACGCTGCTATCCATGACTGCTAACCGGAATTCTATCACTTCTTATCCCAAGAGATGTGATGTGATTTGAAATTTTTGAACAAACAATAAAACTTCAGGATACAATTGGTGAAGATTTTCATTGTGGCCATGTCTCTGTCCAGCTGCTGGCTGATAACTCATCTCTCTAGTTGCCTTTTTCCTTGAGCTGTGGCTTGGCTCCTCTCCCCATGTGTGAATCATATTGCCCTTGTGCTTCACTCTTTGTGGGACCTGCATAAAACTCAAAGCACTTTCAGTTCTGCTGAACAGGAATGCTTTGCAAATCCACTCTAAGGAACAACAAAGTCACTCATCACATCTTGAGGGTCTGGGACATTCTGTTTGATCACTGCTTATAGTTCTCAAAGAGCTTAAGTGAACCGTATAATTATGATAATGGAATCATTATGAAGATTGAGGTGAACATGAGTAAATCTTCTTGACTCCATGTTATCTGACGTTCTGTTTTTGATGTATTGTCATTCAGTATTAATAGGCATTGAGTGAACACAGCAAGGATAGAATTGGGAAATGTATTTTGAGTAAACCTTTGCTGCAATCTGACCGGAATTGTGAAGTGTGGTACATAAATTCTTAATGTGAATTGGGAGCTCAATAATATCGAATGATGTAATCAGTTGGGATTAGATTGTCTAATTTGACTGAGTATTCATGTTGGATTGTGAAACATGAACTTGTTAATGATAAACTCTGCTTCTGCAATTGTTCCAACTAACGCTGTCACACACAGGTGTTCCAATAGTGAAGCGGATCCAAGGAAATCAAATAACCAAACAATCCAAATAACCCACTGGATCCAATAGCCCACTGGATCCAATAATCCCCAGGATCCAATAATCCCCAGGATCCAATAATCCACTGGTTCCAATAATCCACTGGACCCAATGACCCACTGGATCGAATAGCCCACTGGATCCAACAACCAACTAGATCCAATAATCCACTGGATTCAATACACACTGGATCCAATAATCCACTGTATCCAACAACCCACTGGATCCAATAATCCCCAGGATCAAATAATACACTGGATCCAATAATCCACTGGATCCAATAATCCCCAGGATCCAATAATTCACTGGATACAATAATCCATTGGATCCAACAACCCACTGGATCCAATAATCCCCAGGATCCAATAATCCACTGGATCCATCGACCCACTGGATCCAATATCCCACTGGATCCAACAACCCACTAGATCCAATAATCCACTGGATTCAATAACACACTGGATCCAATAATCCACTGGATCCAATAACCCACTGGATCCAAGAATCCCCAGGATCCAATAACCCCCAGTATCCAATAACACAGAATCATAAACATGGGAATGACAGTATTGTTTCTTGTTACTATCTCATCAGAGACTGAACTCTTTCAAAGAGAAATTCAAATTTCCAGTTAATAAATGGAAATATGAAAAATTCACATTTTAAAACTCCTACTTGGACTAAAATCATGATTGACTGAACACTATTTTCTTTCTGTAGGCAACTTATCCTTTAAATTACAAAGACTGACATTCCCTTTTTAAACTGCACCTTCTATGGAATGATAGCTCTTTGAGCAAATAGTCCACAGCTGCTCTTAGTTGACCAGCATCATATCCGCCAGTTTTACTGCCGACTTCCTCCACCACCTGATACTCTACAATTCAAGCTCCCTTTGACAGCACCTTAAAACCCACGCCCTATTCAGCTCAGGCTCACAGAGGCAGCAGACAACTGCGAACATCACCATCCCATAAATTTCCTTCCAAGTCAGACACCAGCCAGACTTAGAACATAGAACATTACAGCGCAGTACAGGCCCTTCGGCCCTCAATGTTGCGCCAACCAGTGGAACCAATCTAATGACCCTCTAACCTAAACTATTCCAATATTATCCATATGCCTATCCACTGACCATTTGAACACCCTTAAAGTTGGTGAGTCCACAACTGCTGCAGGCAGGGCATTCCACGCCCTTACTACCCTCTGAGTAAAGGCCCTACCTCTGATATCCGTCCTATAATTACCACCCCTCGATTTAAAGCTATGTCCCCTGGTGTTAGCCATCACCATCCGAGGAAAAAGGCTCTCACTGTCCACCCTATCTAACCCTCTGATCATCTTGTATGCCTCAAGTAGGTCACCTCTTAACCTTCTCCTTTCTAATGAAGACTTGGAAATAAATCACCATTCCTTCATCATCATTGTGTGAATGTCCTGGAACTTCCTAACAGCACACTGGGTGTACTTATATCGGACACACTCCAATGGTTTAAGAGGTTGGTCACTACCTTCTCAAGGGCAATTAAGAATGGGCAATAAATGCTGACCTAGCCAGTGAAGCCCAAAACCTACGAACAAAGAAAGAAAAAAGCCAGGATTTCCCTGCGCCTTCTGGAGTCGGAAGCAGCTCACCATCATCCGCCAGTGGGATTTTCCAGTCCCGGTGAAGTCAATGCCATTTGCATCAATTGCCTGCCACACCACCGGGAAAACTCATCTTGGCTGGGATCAGAAGATCCAACCAGCTGAAAAATCCTGGCCCAAAATTCCTAGAAATCCAAATATCAGCGGATTGATATCCCGACTCATCCAATAATCCAGCGGGATCCAATTGGAAGAGAGTTGATCCTCAGGTTTGATTTGATTTGATTTATTATTGTCACATGTATTAACATACAGTGAAAAGTATTGTTTCTTGTGCACTATAAAAAGTATACTGTTCATAGAGAAGGAAATGAGCGAGTGCAGAATGTAGTGTTACAGTCATAGCTAAGGTATAGAGAAAGATCAACTTAATGCAAGGTAGGTCCATTCAAAAGCAGGGAAGAAGCTGTTTTTGAGTCGGTTGGTGCGTGATCTCAGACTTTTGTATCTTTTTCCTGATGGAAGAAGGTGGAAGAGAGAATGTCCGGGGTGCCTGTGCTTATTAATTATGCTGGCTGCTTTTCCGAGACATACCAGGGTATGAAACCTGGATATGAGCTTGAAGGCGCGGGGCAGGATGTTCCAGCCATGTTTGCCCCAAGACCGGAAATTCCCACCTGTGGTCAACAGACCTTTGCACATTCCATTGAATTTCCTCCCTGCCCGCTACGATTCCCGTGGCAAGCGGGACAGGAAAACTGTGCCCAATGTGTCTACCCCATGGTACCACACTATTCTCAGCTTACTGAACAATTTAGTTACACTCATTTATTTCTCAGCAAGATAAGCCAGGGATAAGGAGGGAGAGGTTCAGAGGTCAGTAATACCCGACTAAAGATGACAAACACCTACGACTGAAAGATGGACAACCTGACTAAGGACACGTTGTTACATTCAAATAGTCTTCTCAATTCATCCACTGAATTATGCCACAGGAATCAGCACGGTGGCCTGGGTGGCACAGTGGTTAGCACAACTGTCTCACAGTGCCAGGGACCTGGGTTCGATTCCCAGCTGGAGTCACTGTCTGTGTGGAGCCTGCACCTTCTCCCCATATCTGCATGGGTTTCCTCCAGGTGTTCCGGTTTCCTCCCTCATTCTGAGAGACGCAATGCGTTGGTTAGACGCATTGACCCAAGCAGGCACCAGAGTGCGGCAACTAAGGGAATTTCGCAGTAACTTCATTGCAGTGTTAATGTGAGCCTTACTTGTGACTAATAAATAAATAAATCAACTTTAAAAAGAAATTCTGGGAAAAAAGAATAACCAGTAAAAGTGCTGCTGAGTGACTCCTGCATTGAAGAATGTGGCTAATACATTGACGATGGTTTACCTGTGTGGGAAAAGAGAGAGATTTACAAAGTCATTCTCAAAGTGCAGTGACTGCGTGATGGGGACTGCTGTCTCTAAAAGATATGAAGGGCAAGGGATTTTAAATGAGATGCACCGGGAAAATGCAAGGTTGAAGAGATTAAAAAAATGCCACGTTAGATTGTGATAAAGGGCCTTCATTACAAAACAGGAGGGCAGGCTAAGAATGAGGAATGTGGCGTGTCAGCAAATGTCATTGGGGGAAGAGAGCTGAAGGTGGTTGAAAGAGAAATCAAAGAACATGGAGACAGTGCAGGTGAATGCAGAGCAGGAGGGATGTCTGACCGTCATTCTGCGCTGCATCATATAACACTGCAACACCCACAGCACACTGCGAGACCCACGGGTTACACTATACACACTGCATTCCACTACCCTGTGTGATACAATCCTACAGTGTCCTGCCACAGTGCCTCTGGCTTACATCATATTTTGTTTTTATATTGCTCCTGTTTAAAGATGCTATCCAAATGTCAGTTGTTGTTACTGCTGCTGACATTGAGTTAAAATGTTCTGGGTTAAAATCCTACTTTGGAAGCCTAAACAAAGCACCTGGGCTGACACCCCAGTGCAGTACTGAGGGAGTGCTACATTGCCGCAGGTGCCATATCTTACATGAGACACTAAATTGAGGCCCTGACTGCTTCCTTGAGTTGATGGGATGAAGATCCCAGGAGACTAAACCATCAGCAAAATTCCCTTTTGTTGTTCTAGTCGGATATTTATCCCTGAGCCGAGTTTCTCACTCTAACCCTAACCAATAGCACTGAAATAATTTGGGTGGTCATTATCTAATTTTCTGTGGGATTTTGCTATGCGCAAATTGGCAGGCGCGTTTCCTCCATTTAACAATGGCTGTACTTGAAAAGTATTTGATTGGCTGTAAAGTGCTTTATAATGGGCTGATAAAAGTGTTCTTCCTTTCTCGCTTTGCACTATTCATTCCTTTTTGGACTATATTACATTGCGATGTCCAATATTTTGCAACAAACTGTATTAAATAAGAGCAGGTACACAGTGAATCTCTGGAATTCTCTGCCCGTTGAAGTGGTGGAGGCTGCCTCGCTAAATATTTTTAAGAAGTGGGTTGATGGGTTCTTGATAAGAGAGGGGATTAAGGGTTATGGGGAGAGGGCGGGAAAGTGGAACTGAGCCACAACAGATCAGCCATGATCTTATTGAATGGCGGGGCAGGCTCGAAGGGCTAGATGGCCTACTCCTGCTCCTATTTCTTATGTTCTTATGTTCTTATATTTACATCCTCCCCAGCACACCGGCTATTAATCGTGAATATATTCCAATACCTGCAGGTAACCAAATCCATTCTCTTGAGCTTCTGTATCATCCTGATTATAGTAATCAGTCTCACAACAATAGGTTTATTTGGTAGCACGAGCCTTCGGAGCACTGCTCCTTCATCAGATGAATCATCCATGTACATACAATCACATGGAATCTACCGTGCAGAAACAGGATGTTTATACCTTAGCCAATTTATGTTCCACAAGAATCCTCCCTTCACCCCACCCCATCGTCACTCTACTTCAACTAACCCTATAAGCTTGGCCTTCTATTCCTTCCTCTGTCATGTGTAACTCAAAACTCCCCTTTAATGTTAGTTTTAGTTTAGCTTTTATAGTTCATTTATCAATAAATAGACTGACATTAACACAGGAATGAAGTTACTGTGAAAATCCCCCAGTCACCGCAGTCCGGAGCCTGTTCGGGTACACTGAGGGAGAATTTAGCATGGCCAATACGCCCTAACCAGCACGTATTTCAGATTTTGGGAGGAAACCGTAGCACCTGGAGGAAACCCTCGCAGACACGGGGAGAACATGCAGACTCGATACAGACAGTGACCCAAGCCCGGAATCGAACCCGGCTCCCTGGCGCTGTGAAGAAGCAGTGCTAACCACTGTGCCACCGTGCTGCCTGATGCCTCCAACACTTCTAAGCTATCATCTCAACTACTCCATATAGTAACACGTTCTGCATTCTAACCACTCTCTGAGTAAAGTTCTTTTTCTTGAGTTGCCAATTGGATTTGGTAACGATCCTGTATTTGCGAAGTGAGGTCAGACTGCGGTGAAGGGATTATTTGAAGAGAATATTTCCTTTGCGCTTGTGTTCTGGGCTGGTGTATCTTCCTATTAGTGTTGACGAGGCTGATGTATCTTTCTATTAGTGAGGACTGACAGGTATCAGTGCAAGAAATGGAATTAGCATTTCCCAAGCAGCTTTCATTCGAACAACAGCGTGGGGACACAGTCCCCAGCAACGGTTCAAGAAGAACACTCAACATCATCTTCTCCAGGGCAGCAAAGGACTGGCACCAGAAGAGATGTCCACATCTCAAGCATCACTTTTATCTATAAGATAGTGTGGCATTGCTGCGATAAACTGCCTGTGATAACAGCAATCTGCTGAAATCCATCAGCAGAGGGTTAAACGGCGCAAACAGCGTGCTACATGTTGTAAAAGAACTACATCTGAAATCCACAGAGAGAACTTTGTCAAAGTTTAACACTATAAAGCAATAGTATGCAAATACGCACGGACTGAGTCCCAGTCAGATTTCGATATTTACAGAGGCCCTAGCAATGGTTTGCTGTGTCACTATCACAATTGCGGTTGGGTTTATTACAATGAACACCCCTGCAGGGGATTGGCTAATTGTAAATGAGTGCTCGGTGAACTATTATATCCAAGTATCTTTCAATGTTGTTAAAACAAATTAACTTCTTGCTTCTGTGGGATATTTACTGTTTAAATAGTGGTGTTGGAGCCATTGTTAGACATGATACCATTAATTACGAACACTTGCCTTCTTCCTGATAGGGAGCCCAGAGGCGGAGTGGGACACGGGGTCACGGATCAGATGGGAATTGAAAACTCGGGAAATGGAGAGTACTGCGGCTGGGACTCATGGGAAATTTTGCCCGTATTACCAGCTCATGGAGAAACCAGCACAGAAAGAGACCATTTAGATCATTGGGGATGAGCCAGATCATTGAAAAAGCAATCCAATTAATCCCAACCCCTTACTTGTTTCATGTAGCTTTCCAATTAGCCATTCCAAAGGAAGGCCTTTTGGAAGTTGCCATTGAATCTGTTTCACCCTCAGCTTCCAGATCAACTTTATTTTCCACCCATTTCGTGAAGTTACCTCTTGTTCTTACGCTTTGAATCTGTGTTGCTCTGGCAACCCGACCCGTCCACCACTGAAAACAGTTCCACCTTAATTATGTCACCCTTGGTGATGTTTTTGCTGAGGAGGGCAGTTCCAGTTTCTCCAATCTGTCCTTGCAACTGAAGTATTTCATCCCTGCCGCCATTCCTGTACATCCCACCTGCGCCTCCTCTAAGGCCTTGGCATCCTTCTGAAATGTGGCAGCATGGGTGGGAAGTATGGCACCCAGGCCCATCTAATCAAAGCAGAAATGCTGCGTGTCAGATGGTGGGAAAACCGCCTGGAACTCAGTTGGATATGGGAATGGGCCAATGTGGGATACTCAGTCACTCCTCGCCAGGTTTTGCTTAACCTCATTATTGAGTCAACTGACATCTGGAGTTTAATCCAGGTAAATGCGAAGGGATGCATTTTGGTAGAACTCATGTAGGGGGGAGCTTTACAATAAATGGCAGAACCATCAAGGGTATAGACACACAGAGGGACCTGGGTGTGCAAATCCACAGATCCTTGAAGGTGGCATCACAGGTGGAGAAGGTGGTGAAGAAGGCATATAGCATTCTTGCCTTTATAGGACGGGGCATAGACTATAAAAACTGGCGTCTGATGTTACAGCTGTGTAGAACATTGGTTTGGACACATTTGGAGTACTGAGTCCAGTTCTGGTCGCCGCACTGCCAGAAGGGCATGGAGGCTTTGGAGAGGGTGCAGAGGAGGTTTACCAGGATATTGCCTGGTATGGAGACCTTTTGGAGGGGAGGGAGAGGTTATGCAATCTTATCAAACAAATTCTATGTTCAGGGCGGCCATTAAAACGGGTGAGTTTCTCCGGTATTACGGGAGAAAACAGGTACAGTACATTACAAATAACGTACAGGTTAAGTACATTAACCTGTACTTAATGCAGGAAAAGAATGGGCTAAACTATTCCTAGCCTTTAGGGAAAGAGGGCAGAAAGCCTGCTGTAGCTGTGGAGCACACCATTGCGCATGTGTAGCTCTCTGTGGCTCCACACACGAACGTAGCCAAAAGAGGCCTGACAGTCTGAAAGACAGACTTCATAGAATCATAGAATGCCTACAGTGCAAAATGCCATTTAGCCCATCGAGTCTGCACTGGCCACAATCACACCCAGGCCATAATCCTATAACACCATATATTTACCTTGCTAATCCTCTGACATCAGGGTCAATTTACCATGGCCAATCAATCTAACCCACACATCTTTGGACTGTGGGAAGAAACCAGAGCACCCAGAAGAAACCCACGCAGACACGGCCTCTTGTCAGGCCTCTGCTGCTACAGCCGGCCTTGACCAGCCTACCCGCGGACCGCGAGCCCCACCCTGCCTGGAAATATTGCCCTCATTGCCCAAATTGATTGCCCTCTCCCTCCCCCACTGATCACCTGCAGAGTGGCAGTTGGACCCCTCTCCCTCCCCCAACAGCTTTATCTAGTGACAGCCACGTCCCATGAGGATTTTTTTTACCATGGGTGAAGAAACACTGGCCAAGAGCAATCAGGGACAGGCCTTGACACCATTCCTAAGGCAGCCTTGTCAGTGATACTCACATCCATTAAAGCCCAATGTCCCAGCTGCAACTTAATCTGGGTTTTAAGAAAGTTCAGCATAACTTTTTTTGCATTAACATGGCACAGTGGTTAACATTGTGCTCACAGCACTAGGCACACAGTTCAATTCCCAGCCTTGGATCGTTGTCCGTGCAGAGTCTGCACACTTTCCCCGTGTTTGCGTGGGTTTCCTCTGGGTGCTCCGGTTTCCTCCCACAGTCTGAAAGGCATGCTGGTTAGGTACATCGGCCATGCTAAATTCTCCCTCAGTGTACCCGAACAGGCACCAGAGTGTGATGACTAGGGGATTTGCACAGTGACTTCACTGCAGTGTTAATGTCAGCTAGTTGTTACATTAACAAATAAAATGTAATTTGTGTTTTAGTTGTGTCTATAAATGCAATGATCACAGATGCTTTTTAGATAACCTTCTCAACTTACCCTGCTACCTGTCTGTGCACACAGTTCAGTTCCCTCTGCTACTGCACCATATAAAATTTTATCATTTAATTCACATTATCTCTTATCATTTTTGCACTTCCAAAATTAATCTGTTCACAGCTATCTGCATGAGATTTTATCTCCTCTGCGTCTACGCCTACACTCTTCCTCACTGTGTATTTGATTTCTGAGTTTCAGTATCAGCAATCTCTGAAATGATGTTCTTTATTGCAATGTCCAGGTCAGTAACATGGAGCAAAAGTCCCAATATTGCCTTTTGGGAAGAACCAGTACTGCACATTTAACAAGATCCGAACAATAACCTTTATTGTTTATTGGATACAGTAAGTTTGTATCTAAGTGGCCCACTGCCTCTTTAATCTCAAAGACTTCAATTTTGCTAACATGTCTTTTATGGGGTCGTTTGTCAAACAATTCTCCACGGGTTGGAGTCTGACCCTAGCAAAAACAAAGATGTGGTTGAGGGAAGCCAATCATCTCAGTCCTGGGACATCGCTGCAGGGGTTCTCAAACTGGTATCCCCGGCCTAACCATTTTCAACAGCTCCACCAATCACCTCCCCTTCATCAGAAGGTCAGAGGTGCTAATGTTCCCCAATGACCCCACAGTGTTGAGTATCCTTTGCAATTTCTCAGATAATGAAGTTATCAATACTCTGCTGCAGTGAGACTTGGGTAACATCCAGATTATGATTGGCTGCAAGTAAAATTGTTGCAACATAAATGCCGAGCAATAAATATCTCCAACGTAACAGAGTCTAACTACTCCCCTTTGGCCTTCAGCGACAATGCTATGGTTGAATCCTTCAGTGACAATGCTATGGTTGAATCCTTCAGTGACAATGCTGGTTGAATCCTTCAGTGACAATGCTGGTTGAATCCTTCAGTGACAATGCTATGGTTGAATCCTTCAGTGACAATGCTGGTTGAATCCTTCAGTGATAATGCTGGTTGAATCCTTCAGTGACAATGCTGGTTGAATCCTTCAGTGACAATGCTATGGTTGAATCCTTCAGTGACAATGCTGGTTGAATCCTTCAGTGACAATGCTATGGTTGAATCCTTCAGTGACAATGCTGGTTGAATCCTTCAGTGACAATGCTGGTTGAATCCTTCAGTGACAATGCTATGGTTGAATCCTTCAGCAACAATGCTATGGTTGAATCCTTCAGCATCCATTGACCAGAAGCTTAACTGAAACAGCTATCGAAATATTTTGGCTATAAGAGTCTGGAAAGGTGTCTCAACTCCTGACTCCCTATAGCTTGTCCATCATTTACAGAGCACAAGTCAGGAACATGATGGAATAGTATCCTGCCATAGACTGTACTCCAACCGCACTCAAGATGCTGTACCTGTCCTGGGAGTGTTTGATGGGGGACAGTGTAGAGGGAGCTTTACTCAGTATCTAACCCCGTGCTGTACCTGTCCTGGGAGTGTTTGATGGCGGACAGTGTAGAGGGAGCTTTACTCTGTATCTAACCCTGTGTTGTACCTGTCCTGGGAGTGTTTGATGGGGACAGTGTAGAGGGAGCTTTACTCTGTATCTAACCCCGTGCTGTACCTGTCCTGGGAGTGTTTGATGGCGGACAGTGTAGAGGAAGATTTACTCTGTATCTAACCCCGTGCTGTACCTGTCCTGGGAGTGTTTGATGGGAACAGTGTAGAGGGAGCTTTACTCTGTATCTAACCCCGTGCTGTACCTGTCCTGGGAGTGTTTGATGGGGGACAGTGTAGAGGAAGATTTACTCTGTATCTAACCCCGTGCTATACCTGTCCTGGGAGTGTTTGATGGGGGACAGTGTAGAGGAAGATTTACTCTGTATCTAACCCCGTGCTGTACCTGTCCTGGGAGTGTTTGATGGGGACAGTGTAGAGGGAGCTTTACTCTGTATCTAACCCCGTGCTGTACCTGTCCTGGGAGTGTTTGATGGGGGACAGTGTAGAGGAAGATTTACTCTGTATCTAACCCCGTGCTGTACCTGTCCTGGGAGTGTTTGATGGGGGACAGTGTAGAGGAAGATTTACTCTGTATCTAACCCCGTGCTGTACCTGTCCTGGGAGTGTTTGATGGGGGACAGTGTAGAGGAAGATTTACTCTGTATCTAACCCCGTGCTGTACCTGTCCTGGGAGTGTTTGATGGGGACAGTGTAGAGGGAGTTTTACTCTGTATCTAACCCCGTGCTGTACCTGTCCTGGGAGTGTTTGATGGGGACAGTGTAGAGGGAGTTTTACTCTGTATCTAACCCCGTGCTGTACCTGTCCTGCGAGTGTTTGATGGGAACAGTGAAGAGGGAGCTTTACTCTGTATCTAACCCTGTGCTGTACCTGTGCTGGGAGTGTTTGATGGGGGACAGTGCAGAAGGAGCTTTACTCTGTATCTAACCCCGTGCTGTACCTGTCCTGCGAGTGTTTGATGGGAACAGTGAAGAGGGAGCTTTACTCTGTATCTAACCCTGTGCTGTACCTGTCCTGGGAGTGTTTGATGGGGGACAGTGCAGAAGGAGCTTTACTCTGTATCTAACCCCATGCTGTACCTGTCCTGGGAGTGTTTGATGGGGACAGTGCAGAAGGAGCTTTACTCTGTATCTAACCCCGTGCTGTACCTGTCCTGGGAGTGTTTGATGGGGACAGTGCAGAAGGAGCTTTACTCTGTATCTAACCCCGTGCTATTCCCATCCTGGTAGTGTTTGATGGGAACAGGGTAGAGGTCCTGGGAGTATTTGATGGGGGACAGTGCAGAGGGAGCTTTACTCTGTATCTAACCCTGTGCTGTACCTGTCCTGGGAGTGTTCCATAGAGACAGTGGAGAGGATATTTTATGTTGTATGTAAACACTGATCTAACCAACCTGTGGGCTCTCGATTTTGCAGAAGTGAATGAGTTTTGCTGTATATCTAACGATATTGGGAGTGCTCAGTACTGGCACTGTCACCTGTAATAGGGTAAGTTCTGCATTCTGCATCACTCATCATCTGACAAGCACAAAAGATTGGCGGAGTTGGAAGTAATAAAAGGAAAGAGTTAACTATGATTTCTCAATGCTGTGAGTGTGAGCCATCGTTCAACTGCAGAGAGAGAGAGAAATTGTGCTTTCGGAGCAGCACACCGCGTTGGTGCAGGATAATCATCTCAGCCTTTATTTATTATCAGGTAAACTGCTGTTGACAGGGTCATGTTTGGTTAGTCTACTCTCTCTCCACGCAGCACTGCTTCATTCTCCAACCTTATCAAATAGATTCCAGCTAGTATTTTAGGATGTAACCTTCTGAATTAATTATACATGATTCTCCGCTACAATGAATTGTAATTCAATAACTTTGCTGTCCCGAGCAATATAAAACAATACAAGCACTTGTGTCACTTCAGAGTGCACATCCCACTGATTCAGCACTATCTGCTTTATTCTTTAGTCTCAAATCAGCATAAATGTTCCTTCAAGCAGTGAATATTCTGCAATGTTCCAGTTTCTCCAGGATGTGTAAGATTCATTGCAACATGACTATCGCTGCTGTTCTTTTCACAGACTTTAGCATCCCGTCTGCTTTCAGAGACAGTTTTCCACTTCTGCACAAATCAAATTTGCCCCTCGCAATATTCTTCTCAAAAGGCTTGTCAGTGTTTGGGCTCATTACAGACAGAGATGTGTCACCATGTGCGTGCCTGTATTGTTACAACAGGGGAGGCGGTGGCTCTGTCGTGTTATCGCTGGACTATTGATCCAGAAACTCACATAATGGGGGGGGGGGGGGCATTTTCACCTCCCGCCTGCCACAGGAATCGCGCAAAATACAGAAGTCTGTTGACCTCGGGCAGAATTTTTTGTTTTTGGGGTGAGCGCAGCCAAAAGATCAAATCCCACCACTACAGTTGGTGGAATTTAAATTCAATTTTTAAAAATCTGGAATTCAGAATCTACTGATGACCATGAAACCGTTGCCAATTGTCGGAAAAACCCATCTGGTTTGATAATGAGCTTTGGGGAAGGAAATCTGCCGTCCTTACCTGGTCTGGCCTACACGTGACTCCAGAGCCACAGCAGTGTGGCTGAGTCTCAACTGCCCCCCAAGGGCAACTAGGGATGGGCAATAAATGCTGTCCCAGCCAGCGACACCCATGTCCTACAAATCAATCTTTTTTTTTAAATCCCCGTAGGGACTATTAACGTTGAAAAAGATGTTTGATTTCCCAGTCACTGACTCAAAGGATCACATGACAAGATTTTAAGACTTTTACTGTAACAAATAAACCAAAATAAATATGGACTAAACATTACTTAGTAGGCAACTGCTGCACAAAACTAGAGAAACAATATCGTGTGATCCTTTGAGCCAGCGTTGGCCAGGATTGTGTATAGCTCAGTTAGCCCTGCAGGGCAAGGACACCCGCCCTCACTGCATGGCCCTCAGTCTGTTAACTGGGTTACCTTGTGGCTTCCGACTCCCCCATCTGCAAGTGGGTCCACTAGCTTCACAGCCCCAACAGTACCACTCAGAGCCACACGGAGCAGCATGGAGACTAGACTGTGAGCTAAGTGAAGCTACACTGGGGTTAGTCAGGGAGATCTTATGGGATGGGGGGGGGGGTTGCGTTTCGATCATGAGGCTCAGTGGGGGACCAAGGGGTAGTGATCACTGTGGGAGCCTCCAATGAGCATGTGGCATGTGAGAGGAGGCACTTATCCATTAATTGGTCACTTATTGGTCTCACTTGGGCAGCTTATCTGACACCAATCCCGCCTGCTGCAGGTAACACTCCAGCAGAGGCGGTTAGGCACGGGGCTCAGCTTTGCACCCTCTGTCATCTCCTGCCTATGAGCTGACTCTCAGGAGTGGGGGGGGGGAGCAGGGGGGGGGGGGGGGGGGGGGGGCATTGTGGCAAATTTACACATTTCACCGCCCCCCCCCTCTAATTAGAGTAAACAGGATTGAGGTCCGGCTGGGAACACTAATATTCTCCAAACCTCAATCAACAGCAATCCGGGTGCCAAGAGCAGAGAGGCAGTGTGGCTGAGCGGCTGGGTGTCTGGGTGAAGGGGCAGCTTTGAGAGGCCTGTTCACTAAGAGTGAGGGGGAAGAGCATTGGTACGGTTCAGAGAGGGAGCGTACAATTGTAAATCTGCAGCCGTAGAGAGTGAGGGTGATGTTGTTAGTGGTCTTAGTATGGGAAAGAGGGAAATGACTGAATGGGCTCTTCCACTGGGGCGAAGGGTGGGTAGTCTTTGTTCTACTGGTGTGGGAGCTGGGTGGTCATTGTTCCAGGGGGATGGGGGGGATGTGTGGGCACTGCCTGGTCTCTGTTCTGGGGTGGCTGGGGTAAGTGGTCTTTATTCTGAGGTGGCCAGTCACTGTTCTGCGGTGGTTGGAGGCTGGATGCTCTCATTTCTATTGGGGGACTGTGGTCAGTGCTGTAGTATCTCCATTCTATGGCAAGGTTGTAGCCATATTGTCCTATAGTGGGTGTGGGTTGGGGTATCTCTGTTCTATGGCAGGGTGAGCACTGTACCACATTGTCCTATAGTGGGTGTGGGTTGGGGTATCTCTGTTCTGTGACAGGAAGGGGCAGTATGTGTTTGCCAGAAAGTTACATTGCTGTCTGGTATCCATGGTAATCAGTAACTAGCTCTAATCACAGGAGAAATATCAAATTACCTTCTTAGGTCAAAGTGGAAAGCAGTTTATTATTTAATAACATAACACAAATTACCTGCAAATCTCACTTCCCTTAAAAGGTGATGCTGTGAGATGGGGAGTTGAACTTGACTGATACCCTGAGATCTCCAAGAGCCTGCCTTGCTGTTGTCTCATTAAAGCATAGAATAGCAAACATCCTCCCCAGTCTAATTCTTGATTAGCTTCTGTCAAAATATTTTTGCATTTTAAATTCCTTTAACTAAGTGTACTTGACTTGTGTCTGAGAGCTTTATTACACGTGAATCATTCCTGTCGATAGTACGAAGGGAGTATCACTATCAGGCTTAAATCTGTCAGGACTTCGGCAGGTCTGGGCAGCTCCCTCATCATCCAGTAATGCAGGGGTGCTGCACTGCCAGCAATGCTGGTGTTAGATTCAAACTGGGTACTTGTTATTCCCTCTCAGGTGGGTTCGAAACTTCACAGACGCCTCCATTCAGAGATGAGCAGTAGAATTCTCCTTAGTTTTCAGTCCAACATAACAAAAAGGAATGAACTGATCATGTCACCCTGTTCAGGTCTCTTCCTCGCCTAGGTTTCCAATATGTTGGAAAGTGTTGGAAATATGTTAGTGAGTGGAATCAGCTACTGTCGGTGGTGGTGGAGGTGAACTCGTTGGGCTCTTTGAAGAGACTTCTGGATGAGTACGTGGGATTTAATGGGATTGAGGGTTATAGATAGGCCTGGTAGGTAGGGATATGATCGGTGCAACTTGTGGGCCGAAGGGCCTGTTTGTGCTGTCGTGTTCTATGTTCTATGTTGGTAACTGTGTTGCTGCCATTTCTTTCCCTTGCCCAATCTGGACGACTTCATCAACTTTGCTTCACATTAGCACCATTCCCATGGTCCATTTCAAATTCTGCTTGCCAATTCCTTGAATAACCTGTCCCAGTTACCAGAGATAGGCCATCAAACAAACATTTACTGAAAGGCCAATATTAGGAAAGCCACACTTCCTGTTCGGATCCTATTCCACTTGTATCATCTCTCCACCTCAGCCACCTGTGTCCTGAAGATATCAGCTCCCACACCAATGCTTCCACTATATCTTTCCTTCTGTTCAGCCAAGGACATCTCTCTAATATGGTAGACTGGGCCCTCTACCCTGTACATCCCAGTTCCTGCACTCCGCTCCTACATCTTCCCCTCCCTCAAAGAACAAAGACTGCGTTCCACTTATCCTCAACTCCACTACCCCAGCCTCTAGAACCATACAGTGCAGAAGGAGACTATTGCGCACTGTCTGTGTGGAATTTGCACATTCTCCTCGTGTCTGCGTGGGTTTCCTCCGGGTGCTCCAGTTTCCTCCCACAATCCAAAGATGTACGAGTTAGGTTGATTGGCCATGCTAAAATTGCCCCTTAGTGTTCTGAGATGTGTAGGTTAGAGGGATTAGTGGGTAAAATATGTAGGTTAATGGGGTAGGGCCTGGGTGGGATTGTGGTTGGTGCAGACTCGGTGGGCCAAATGGCCTCTTTCTGCACTGTAGGGTTTCTATGATTCTAATTGGCCCATCAAGTCTGCATCAACTTTCCAAAGGAGCTCCTTATCCTTCTCCTGTCCCACACCATCCCCATAAACCCATGCGTTTACCATGGTTAATCCACCTAACCTATACATCTTTGGAGTGTGGGAGGAAACCCACCCAGACACAGGGGAGGATGTGCAAACTCTGCGCCGACAGTCACCCCAGGCTGGTATTGAACCCGGGTCCCTGGCGCTGTGAGGCAGCAGTGCTAACCGCTGTGCCACCGTGTCGCCACTTCTACATTTCATAGATCTCCCCCCACCATTCCCATCACCTTCAACACAGCGCCACACTCAACTCACCCTCCGCTCCCCTTTCAGCGGAAGAAACCACGGACCCTGTGACACGTTGGTCCACTCCTCTTTCATCTCCAACACCTCCCCCACTTTCCCCCAGCTTCCCCCCAGCCCACCACCCCTCACCGTCCAAGGCCCAAACACCCCTTCCAGATGTAACAGCGATTAACTTGCAGTTCTTTCAAATTCGTACAACTGAATTCCTTGCTCACAATGCGGTCTCCGCTACACTGGGAACACCAAAGGCAAGTTTGGTGAGCCCTTTGTTGAACGCCCCCACAAAAGCATGTCTCTGAACTACTCCTCCCTTACCATGTTAACTCTGCAGCACACTTGTCCTCGGCCTCCTACACCAGTCAAACCGAGCTCAACAGACACTGAGAAAAGCAGCACTTCATCTTTTAATCAGACACTTTCCAGCCTTTCAGGCTAGGCATTGAACTCAATAATTTCCCATTTTCTGGCTGGAAGCTACTGCTAATGCTGCTGTATTTATGGTTTCTCCAAACCCATTATTCATTGCTTTACTTGTCCTATTATCACCTGCTTTTGTTCCTTGATTTCTCCTAGAATCACATAAACCCTACAGTGCAGAAGGAGACCATTTGGCCCATCGAGTCTGCACACCCAGGCTCTATCCCCATAACCCCACACATTTACCCTGCCAATCCCCCTGACACTAAGGGGCAATTTAACACGGCCAATCACCCTAATCTGCATATCTTTGGACTGTAGGGGCAAACCGGGGCACCCGGAGGAAACCTACGCAGACATGGGGAAGACTCCACACGGACAGTGACCGCAGACTGGAATTGAACCCGGGTCCCTGGCGCTGTGAGGCAGCAGTGCTAACCACTGTGCCATCCTGCCGCTTCCACAGGACTTGAGTGTGTCTGTGATGGGAAAAGAAAACTGGAGGCGGATGAGAAAAAAGTCATTTGACTGGGCAAGGGCAGTCGGAACTGGAAGGTCAGGTGGTGAAATCTCCATTGAATCACAGCTGGCAACCCTAGATGGAGAAAATATATAAGATAATATAAGATAATGAAGGGGATAGATAGGTTAGAGGCAGAGAGATTCTTCCCGCTTAGAAAGGATAGCAGGACTAGAGGGCACAGCCTCAAGATAATGGGGGGGGGGTGCAGTTCAGATCAGAGTTGAGGAGGAACTTCTTCACTCAAAGGGTGGTGAATCTCTGGAATTCTCTGCCCGTTGAAGTGGTGGAGGCTACCTCGCTAAATATATTTAAGTCACGGGTAGATAGGTTTCTGACAGACAGGGGAATTAAGGGTTATGGGGAGAAAGCGGGAAAGTGGAACTGATCCACTTCAGATCAGCTGTGATCTTATTGAATGGCGGGGCAGGCTCGAAGGGCTAGATGGCCTACTCCTGCTCCTATTTCTTATGTTCTTAAAATGGTGGTGGTGGGTGTGGGGAGAGGGTTGCAATACCCCACAGTGTATTACATCATACAGGCTGGAAAGAATCAAATGTTTCTCGTTTCCATATGAAGTAGGATTTGAAGGAGGATAGAAACTTTTCCCACTGCATCAAACACTACCCTCAAAACATTTCTTTTGGATTTAGAGGATTTTGTGTGGGCAGAATGGCCGCTGCGAAAATGCAGCAACCCAATCCTTAGACTCATTGGAAATATTTCCCAGACACTCAGTGTGAGCTGTCTAAATTCAAGTCCCCTTTTTTAACAACCTATCTGCCTGGGAGAAATGACAAATTAAATCTATCTTTGGAAAGAGCCACTGGTCATGATGAAAATAGATAAGATCCTTTGGGAAATTGCACAGGATACTTTCAAACACTAATGTGTTTGGGTATTATGGTGCGAGAGACAGGAATTACTTATGAATTTAGTGAATTTGCAGCATTTGGAGTATCCTAATAATCAATCTCATCTATAATGGATTCTCGCTTTGCTTTCTATAATCGAGTATCTATACATTATTCAGCAGGCTAAAGCACGACACATGCTGCCAGGAATGAGGGTCATTGGGTCATTCTCACACCAGTTTCACAATATGAACAAAACTAATCCCAATCAATCAAAGGTTACAAAGGGGCAACTGCAGCAGAGGCACTGAATAGGAAATGTCACTCGCCGTGATGTGTTGTTGGAGCATGAAGCACAGAAGATTGTCAGGTCTCTTCATAGAATCGTAGAATACCCTACAGTACAGAAGGAGGCCATTTGGCCCATCGAGTCTGCACCAATCACAATCCCACCCTCTTCCTGTTACCCTCCCCATATTTACCCTGCTAATCCCCCGGACACCAAGGTCAATTTACATGGCCAATCGACCCAACCCACACGTCTTTGGAGTGTGAGAGGAAACCGGAGCACCTGGAGGAAACCCACGCAGACATGGGGAGAATGTGCAGACAGTGACCTGAGGCCAGCTTCCCGGCGCTGGGAGGCAGCAGTGCTAACCACTGTGCTCTCCCAAAGTTAAATGCCTTGTTCAGACGTTCAACTAACCAGAACCCAAACTCCAGGTAAAACAATGGGTTATCAGCAGAATAAAATTATCATGGAATCATCAAATGTTTACAGCACACAGAGAGAGGCCATTCAGCCCATTGCGTGTGTGTTGGTGAGTGCCACCCCATCCCACCCTCACCATTTCCCTCTAACCCTGCAATTTCTTTTTATCTTTGTGTGTTTATCCGATTCCCATGGATGGGAGAATCTGCCTCCAGCACTCTCAGGCACTGCATTCCCAGTCTGAGCCACTCACTGTGTAACAGAAGTCTTACCTCACCTCACTTATGGTTTTTTTTTGATAACCGTTGGGTCGAGTAATTGTACACCGCAACCATCATTAAAATGTACATTCACCCACCACATCCCCTCTTCATTCTCAACGTTTCTGCCAATGGGTACAGTTTCTCCTTCTCTATTCTGCCTGGACACCTCATAATTTTGAACACCTCAATCAAAGCTCCTCTCAAACCTCTCTCTCTCCCACAGAAGGGCCAGTGTCTCCAATCTATCCACCCAACTGAAGTCCCTTATCCCTAGGAAAATTCTCATCAGTATTAGAGAGGGAGGTGAAAGAGGTGAGGGAGCGGTCTTACTGATTTGGGAAAATATCTCACTTGTACTGAGGGAGGACACCTTGGAGGACTCACCCAGTGAGGCCAAATGGGTAGTGCTCAGGAATAGGAAGGGCACAATCACTTTGATGGGGTTGTATTACCAACTGCCAGGTTGGTTATAGATAACAAATATTTGGACAGATTATGGAAAAATGTGAAAACGACAAGGTTGTCATTGTGGGTGATTTTAGCTTCCCCTGGAATTTCTTTAGTGCCGGGGAGAAATATGTTAGGGACATCCAGGAGAGCTTCTTGAAGCAATACTTAAATAGGGCAGAGGCCATACTTGACCTGGTACTGGGAAACAAGTCTGGTCAGGTGATCGAAGTTTCAGTGGGGGAGCATTTTGGGAACAGCGACCATAATTCTGTAAGTTTTAAATTATTTATGGATAAGGGTAAGAGGAGTGAAAGTATTAAAGAGGGGAAAGGCTAACTATGACAGTATTATGTAGGAACTGGGGAATGTAGATTGGGGGCAGTTGTTTGAGTGTAAATCCACATCTGTCATGTGAGAATCTTTCAAAGGATAATTGATTAGTATTCAGGACCAGCATGTTCCCGTGACAGTGGAGGATAAGGACGGTAAGATTTGAGAACCTTTAATGACAAGAAGGATTGTGAGCTTAGTCAAAAAGAGGAAGGAAGAATGCATAAGGTTTAGGAAACTGAAGACAGACAACCCTCGAAGAATATAAAGAAAGCAGGAAGAAACTTAACAAGGAGTTAGAAAGGGGGCAGGAAATGTCCTTGGTAAACAGAACTAAGGAAAATTCCAAAGCATTCTAGATGTACGCAAAGAGCAAAAGGCTAGCTAGGGAAAGGGTAGGTCTACTCAAGGACAAGGGATGGAGTTTATGTGTGGAGCCAGAGAGATCCTTAACAAATACTGTACGTCGATACTCACAAAGGAGAAGAACATGGTGAATGGTGAGTCTGGAAAGGTGTATGTTGATATACTCGGCACATCGATATAAAAAAGGAGGATGTGTTGGGTGTTTTGAAAAGTATTAACATAGACAAGTCTACGATGGAATCTGTCCCAGAATACTGAGGGAGGCAAGGGAGGAAATTCTGGAGCCTTGTATGAAATTTCTGTATCCTCTTTAGACGCAGGAGAGGTCCCAGAGGACTGGAGAACAGCTAATATTGGTTCTTTGTTTAAGAAGACCAACAGGGATAACCTGGGAAATTGCAGGCCAGCGAGATTTACACCAGCAGTAGGGAAATTATTGGAGAGGATTCTTAGGGATAGGATTTACTCACTTTTGGAAAACTATTAGCAATAGACAGCATGTCTTTCTGTGGGGAAATTCGGGTCTTAAAAACTTAATTGAGTTTTTTGAGGAAGTGACAAAGCTGATTAATGAGGACAGTACGGTGGATGTTGTTGTCTACCTGGACTTTTGCAAGATCTTTGACAAGATCCCTCACGGTAGGCCAAAGGTAAAGTCATATGGGATCCATGGTGAGCTGATAAGATGGATACAGAACTGGTTTGGGCATAGAAGACAGAGAAAAGAGGTGGAATAGTGTTTTTCTAACTGGAGATCTGCGATCAGCAGTGTTCCGCAGGGATCAGTGCTGTGAACTGTTGTTTGTAATTTGTATAAATGATTTGATGGACAATATAGGTGGTCTGATTAGTAAGTTGGCGGATGACGCAAAGATTGAGGGAGCTGCAGATAATGAGGAGGAGGATACACCAGGATATAGGTAAGCTGGAGACTTGGCCAGAGAAACGGCAGTTGGAATTTAATCCGGACAAATGCGAGGTGATGCATTTTGGAAGGTCTAATGCAAGAGGGGAGCACACATTTTAGAAACATTAACATACAGGCATACAGGTCCACAGTCCCCTGAAAGTGGTAACACAAGTGGATAAAGTAGTCAAGAAGGCTAATGGCATGTTTGTTTTCATCGGTCAGGGCATTGAGTATAAAAATTGGAAGCCATGTTGCAGCTGTATAGAACTTTAGTTGGGCCATATTTGGAATACTGTATACAGTTCTGGTCGCCACATTACCAGAAGCATGTAGAGACTGTGGAGAGGGTGCAGAAAATGTTTACCAGGATGTTGCCTGGTTTGGAAGGTATTAGCTATGAGGAGAGGTTGGAGAAACTTGGTTTGTTCTCACTTGAATGTCAGAGGCTGAGGGGCAACCTGATAGAAGTTTACAAAATTATGAGAGACACGGGTAGAATGGCAAGTCAGAGTCTTTAACCCAGGGTAGAAATATCAGTTACTGAGGGACATGTGTTTAATATAAAAGGGTGACGTTTAAAGAAGATATGAGAGGCAAGTCTTTTACACAGAGGGTGGTAAGTGCCTGGAGTGCGCTGCCGAAGGAGGTGGTAGAAAGCAGATACAATAGCAATGTTTAAGAGGCATCTTGACAGATACGTAAATAGGCAGGGAATAGAGGGATATGGACCACATTTGAGGCAAAGGGTTTTTAGTTTAGACAGCCATCATGTGTTGGTGCAGGCTTGGTGGGCCAAAGGGCCTGTTCCTGTGCTGCATTGTTCTTTATTCTTTTATTTTCCTGCATCCTCCCTAATGTCTTCAGATCCTTCCTAAAGTGTGTTGCTCAGAATTGGATGCAGTGCTCACATTGAGGCCAATCCAGTATCATAGAACCCTACGGTGCAGAAGGAGGCCCTTTGGCCCATCGAGTCTGCACCGAACACAATCCCACCCAGGCCCTACCCCCATATTATATCCACTAATCCCTCTAACCTACACATCCCTGGACACTTAGGGGCAATTCAATTTCTTAGCCTGGCCAATCAACCTAACCCGCACATCTTTGGACTGTGGGAGGAAACCGGAGCACCCGGAGGAAACCCACGCAGACACGAGGAGAATGTGCAAACTCCACACAGACAGTGACCCGAGGCCGGGAAATCGAACCCAGGACCCTGGAGCTGTGAAGCAGCAGTGCTGACCCACTGTGCTACCGTGCCGCTATCTTACACAGATTCATCATAACTCCTTTGCTGTTATATTTTATGCCTCTATTTATAGCGCCGAGGATTTCTTCCACCTTTTCGACCATTTTCTCAAGCTGCCCTGTCACCCTTAATGGTTGGAGTGTATATCCTCTCTCTGCCTGTCCCTTTAGATTATATCGCCTCTCTTTGTTACTCAGACTAAAATGAATCACTTCATACGTTCCTGCACCAAACTCCATCTGTCACTTGTCCATCCAGTCCACCAGGCTTGAAGTTTAATATTATTCTCTTCACAGTTCACAACTCTTCCATGTTTTACACTAGCTATTTTAAAATGCTGGATTGTACACCCGGGTGTAACCCATTAATACACATCCGGGAAACTCAATTATCCGAATACCAATTCCTGAGGAATCCCTCAGTATTCCAGGCCAGGAGATTTCTGTTCTTTACACTCGTTTCTCTTCCACTTTCTCCTCAATTTCTTTGGAAAGATTAACCCATCAGTGATGTGATGCAGAGATGACAATTTCCACTTTGGTTTTTTTTACCCACCAATAGGACTCAATTCTCCCAAAAATGTTCGGAGTGCTGAATTGGGGGAATTGTGTTGTAAGCCACCATTGCTCTTTCAGTGGGAGTTCACACCCTGTGCAATGCAGAGATCATAACTGTGAATCTAATTAAAAGCTCAGGGGATGGGGCCCATACATGTCGGAGTCTGACAGTCCTGGAACTCTGCGCCTGTGCAGTGGCCCCCAATCGGTCAGCCTGCAGTCTGCTGACCAGCTCAATCACTGGCCAGCCCGGGGCGCCCACACTGCCCCCCCCCTCCCCCCATGCCCCGATTGCCGCCCCCTATGACCATTCCCAAGCCAGTCCTGACCGCCCCCCCCAACCAATCCCAGAGCACCTCACTGTCCAGTCCCCAACAGATTCCTCCCCACAGCAGACACCCCCAGCCTCAGCAGACCCCTCCCCCCAGGAGATCCCCTCCCCCAGCCCGCCCCGATCACTGGCCTCCCTGGGACCCCACTCCCACCGATCGCCTCTAATCCCTGACTCTAGGCAGGGCCGGGTATCCGGTGCTGGGGGATGTGTGCGCATGTTGGGAACGCAGGCACAAATCCCACAGATTGGAGCACACGCAATTCCCCCGGTCCAACTCACTTCCCCCTTCATTGGCTCCCTCTCATCACCCCTCCCCCTCATCACCACCACCCCCCTCATTACGCCCACCCCCCCTCATCCCCTCACCCTCCTCATCATCCTTACCCTCCTCATTGCCCCCAACCCCATCAACCCCACCCCCCTCATTGCCACCACTCCCCTCATCACCTCCACCCTCATCACCCCCTCCTCGCCCCACCTCCCCAACACCCCCATTCTCTTCATTACCCCACCCCCACCATCCCTCTCATCGCCCCTAGCCCCCTCATCACCCCCAGCCCCCTCATTGACCCTACCCCCCTCATTGACCCCACCTCCGCATCACCTCCCCCTCACCACCTCTCCTCCCCCAGATCGCCCCATTCTCCTCATTGCCACCGCCTCCCTCATTGCATCTAACCCTTCAACACCCCTACCTCCCCTCATCAACTGTACCCCCTCATCACCCCCACTCCCTCATCACCTCTCCCTCATCATCCTCACCACCCTCATCACCTCCACCCCCCCATTGCTCCCCTAGCCACTGCTACCCCACCATTACCCCCTCATCACCCCCCCAACCCCCATCACCTCCCCCCTTCATCACCTCCGCCCCCACATCACCTCCTCCCTCATCGCTCCCATCCCCCTCATCTACCCCCTCATCACCACCTTCCCATCGCTTCCAACCCCCATTGCCTCCACCCCCCCCATTGCCTCCTCCCTCATCACTCCCATCCCCCCCATCGCATCCCCTCTTCATCATCTCCACCCCCGCATCGCCTCCTCCCTCATCAATCCTATCCCCCTCATTGCCTGCCCCTCATCACCTCCATCCCCTACATCCTCTGTAACTACCCTCCCCCCCGTCAGACGCTCCTGGCTGGGGTGCGATGTTGGCGGAGCCAGAACATCCCGCTGGAGGGAAAGGTGAGGAAAACTCACCCATCAAAAGATTTATGACACAGAGGAAGGCACAGTGAGTGGCACGGTGACACAGTGGGTTAGCACTGCTGCCTCAACGCACCAGGAACCTGGGTTCAATTCCAGCCTGGGTCACTGCCTGTTTGGGGTTTGCGTGTTCTCCCCGTGTTTCCATGGGTTTCCTCCGGGTTCTCCAGTTTCCTCCCAAACTCGAACGATGTGTGGGTCAGGTTGATTGGCCATGCTAAGTTGATCCTAGTGTCAGTGGGATTAACAGGATAAATGTGTGGGGTTATGGGAATACAGCCTGGGTGAGATTATGGTCGGTGCAAACTTGATGGGCCAAATGGCCTCCTACTACAATGTAGAGATTCTATGAGCAATAAAAAGACATCTGGCAGCTGACCTGGCAGACTGAGATCAGCTCGGGCTTAAGCTAAAAACACATTGAGGCTGTGAGAGCTGCAGAGATTGTGATTTAAAAAAAAACTTTCTTAAAGGTACACTAATCTCACACTATGTTATCACTTCCAATGTTTCACATTCATCCTCTGGAACCTGAGGCCATCTTGCAAGACCACCTACAGTAACATCAACTGGGGGTTAGCAGTTTGCCACTAACTATGTTGGAATTTGATGTTGGTAAAAATATAAACAAGTGTAAAAAAAAGTTAGAGAGGAAAAAAACATTGTGTGGCACCTTTAAAAGCTGGTGTTTTGGGGATTTAAAATGCAAAGTACATACAGAGTCCCAGACTGAAACATTTGTATCAAAAAGACAAGCAGTAGTCTTAACAAGACAGCCTGTTGTTTTATTTTGTTCAATAATTTAAAGCAGACACTCAGCTACCAGGAACCTATAAGATTTGTATTTGATGATGTTTTCCTATTGTAGGAAAATTGATGGGTCATCACAGGTGTAAAAGAGAATGTAGGGGAGAAAACAGCAGAGCAACAGAAGAACTGCCACATCTCAAGACTCAAGAGGGAGGAGGCAACTCTCTCAACTCCATCAGCTTCCGATATGTCTTAAGAGAATGCACCGTCTAACTAGTGAAAGGTACCAAATCAGAAATAACTTACAAATAGAAGATTCAACAGAGGAAGTCCAAAAGTTTCCAAAAGCCACAAAACCTGGTTGTATTTTGTGAGAGTGACTGAATCCTATTATTATATTTTTTGTAAATGAATAGACACTATTTATTTGAACAGTATTCCAGTAGAATCTTATTTTTATTTGGTATGTAGCTTGTTTAGTTGAAGTTCCCTGTTAGTTAAATAAACAATTGTGCTCATTTTAAACCAAGTGTTAGGTATTTCTGTGAGTGACTTGCTGAAGAGCAGTTTACACCTTCCCAAACACTTTTAACAGATTACGAGGTGAGGTATTCCTCTTTGGGGGATTTGGCATTACCTCTCAAAAGGGGAACAACCTCCGCGTGGTGACAGGTGGCACTGTGTAGGAAAACCAGAACATAGGAAACAGACACTAAGGCAATTCACAAGGATGACTGGTTTAATTTTATTAGCCCATCCTGATTGAAATCATAGATTTGTCTGAAATTTGTACATTTTGTGCTTTTTTCTTTTCACTGTTGGAAATGGGATGATATAATGATCAGTGGTAGCAGGAAGGTACAGAGTGTGGGATCGTTGGAGAATGTGGGGGGGGGAGGGGAGTGGTTTTGGTTGCTGGTATCGCTCATTAATCAGTTAGTTATGTAGAACCCAGACAGAAAGGGACGTCTGCATTGTGGCCTTCCTTCCATTTCCTCTTGAACTTCCTGCTCTTCCTCCATTTCCTGTTGAACCTCCTCCTCCTCTTCCTCCATTTCCTGTTGAACTTCCTCCTTCTCCTCCACTTCCTCTTGAACTTCCTCCTCTTCCTCCATTTCCTGTTAAACTTCCTCCTCCTCTTCCTCCACTTCCTCATACTCCTGGCCTCAGCTTCTCACCGGTTAGTGGTGGCAATGTTGTTTCCTCTCAATGGTGGGATTATAATGTAGTGTAGTACCATAAATCTTGCTGTCAACTGAGTACAGCAGAGCTCCTCCACACTAGTGCAGGAAGTTTGGCTTGAAGAAGCTCATGGATCAATCTATTATGTTCTTTGTGGCAGTGTTACTCTCATTGTATTCGTGCTATGTACATGGGTATGGATTCCTGACTGAAGCCATGAGTTTGTTTCCCAGTAGCTTCTAACTTGCTCTGGTATGTCAAATACATGTGGCACCAAGGGATGTCTTGGAATGAAGGGATCCTAACTGTTGCCAGGATAATGGGCATTGTATGATGTACCCGCTGTCTGGTGTCACGTACCAACTGCACACTGGGGGACCAAGTACAAAGAACAACACAGCATGGGAAACAGGCCCTTCGGCCCAACGAGCCTGTGCCGCCATTTTTAAATTTATGAGTGCCCTCCTCTACCCATGACCTTTGTCTACGCCTATTGGGAAAGATTGAGGGAAGACTAATTTAGGGACAATTTGTTACACCAATCAGCCTAAGAGCACGTTTTTGGGATGTGGGAGGAAACTGAAGCACCCGGAGAAAACCCACGCAAGCACGGGGAGAATGTGCAAACTCCCACTGACACCGGCCCAAATCCATGTGTCTGCACAGCAAACAGTGATAGTCATTGAGCTGTCAGTGACTATCAGTTGGTCCAGTTTAAGCGTACACTAACGACATGAAGCATCAGGCTACTCTCGAAACATCCAAGAGCAGCCCTCGCACGACCCACCGCGTGTATGCCCCTCGTTGGACAACAAGGTGGACCGAATCACCTGTGAATGAGAAACTTTTTGCCTCATGAAACTGGCAGCTTGCATGAGGCATCCATAAAGCGATGTGCGTGGCACCCTGCATGTGGCAAAGCCTGGAATCCAGCACATTGTTGTCGCTGGTAATGAGATAGAGCTTAGAGAATCCCAGTGACCTCCCACATGCAGCAGCACACTGCAAGCTGCAAGATCCTGCTTGTATTTCCAACAACAACCTAAACATAAATATTAAAGCCATGGTGATTTCGACAGCTACAGATAAATCAGTCTTTGCTGTACTTTGAGGTTTCTGTTGTAGCTGCAGCAGATTTTAGTCACAACCTCTTTACTGAAGTGTCAATGTCTCAACCATCATTTATAACTAAAGTCAAGGGTAAGAGTTTATTCCCTAAATATCTTGGGTCCTGCTGCTGAGAGCCCGTCTCTCACCCCTCCCTCTTCCAGCAGCCTGTCCTGCTCTGTATAACCTCTGTTCATTTAGCTGCCAATTCCAAGGGAAAAATCCACCAGATCTTCAATCTCTTGAAGCAAGTTGTTCCAACACCACCAGCTGTGAGACGCTGTTCATGCTTCCAGTAACAATCTGAAAGTGGCACAGTGGTTAGCACCGCTGCCTCACAGCGCCAGGGAGCCGGGTTCGATTCCCAGATTGGGTCACTGTCTGTGTGGAGTTTGCACATTCTCCCGGTGTCTGCGGGGGTTTCCCCCCAGTGCTCCAGTTTCCCCCGCAATCCAAAGACATGCTGGTTAGGTGCATTGGCCATACTAAATTCTCCCTCAGTGTACAGGAGCCAGAGTGTGACAACTAGGGGATTTTCACAATAACTTCATTGCACTGTTAACGTAAGCCTGCTTGTGACATTAATAAACTTAAAAGCTTACGCACTCACATTTAAAACATAGGCAACAGAGACACTTAATCGCTCAGCATATAACCAATGCCCTCTCTCCAACTGGAATAGATACGTTTTTGACAGACAAGGGAATTGAGGGTTATGGGGAGAAAGCGGGAAAGTGGAACTGATCCACTTCAGATCAGCCATGACCTTGTTGAATGGCGGGGCAGGCTCGAAGGGCTAGATGGCCTACTCCTGCTCCTATTTCTTATGTTCTTAATAATTTATTCAGCACCTTCAATGTTATACACATTTCCCAAGGGGTTTTCATAGGAGTGTTAGCAGGCAGCAAGCCAGACAAGGAGAACTTGAGTGAAGATTTTAAGGAACATCTGAAGGATAAGAGGGAAGTAGAAGGGTAGCAAGGGAGTGGAATGTTGGAAGGCAGAGGGGTTTGGGAGAGTGTGGCAACAAGGAGATTTTCACAGTAACTTCATTGCAGTGTTAATGTAAGCCTACTTGTAAATAAACTTAAGAAAAGGTACCAAGCGCATAAATGTTAAGAGCCATGTCATTTTCAAAGCCGCAGACAATGCAGTCCTTCTCCTTTAAATGGAAAGGAAAGTATTTCAGCACCAATAGAACTATTGACTTTCGAACCTTTAGACTAAAGTAGGAAAGTTCTCAAAAGTGTGTCTAATTGGCTCAGCAGCCAGAAGAAATCATTCAGTAACTCATCCATTGGCATATTATCATAGAACCCTACAGTGCAGAAAGTGGCCCATCGAGTCTGCACCGAACACAATCCCACCCAGGCCCTACCCCCATATCCCACCCACTAATCCCTGAACACTAAGGGGCAATTTCTTAGCATGGCCAATCAGCCTAACCCACACATCTTTGGACTGTGGGAGGAAACCCACGCAGACACGAGGAGAATGTGCAAACTCCACATAGAAAGTGACCCGAACCAGGAATCGAACCCAGGACCCTAGAGCAGGGAAGCAGCAGTGCTAACCACTGTGCTACCCATATCAGCAGTGCTGCTGGGAGGCCCAGCTGATTAATGTGGTACTGGGTTCAGTGAGGCTGGAGTGTGGTGATCGTAAAGGGGTCAAACCGTATTACACCCTCATTGATGATACACTTGTCTGTTCCACACACTGATGGTTAGACATTCACTCGCAAACCCCTTCATCAAAATCCCATCAGAGCGCACACAAACATCTCGAGATGCTATTCTTCATAATTAAAACATTCTGCAGCATCCAAAAAGCGGACAGTTAAAATCGATTTCCCCGTCCAGCTCCTTACAGACCCTGCGTGTATATCATCATCTGCTTCACCAACCTGTAAACCGCACTAAAATAAATACCGTCCAAGAATGAGCCTGGCTCTTGCCACCTTCAAATGTATTCGAAACCTATTTTTTTTTTTGCCGCCTGACAGTTAGTCGAAGCCAGGAAGTCCCTGAAAACATTTTGGAGAGTTTTTTTAATGAGCAGAAACTGTTCAATAAACAGACTGAGTTCAGCAGTGCAGAACCTTGCCGCAAATTGTACAGTTGAGTCAAACTAGATGGAACGTTCCCACTATTAAAAAAGACAGCAAGCAGAACGTTTTTACAGAGGCGCGCAGTGTAGACTCAATACTTGAAGTAATTAAGTGAAAGGTTTTCTGTCCATTGTCAGAAAATTGTCCATATATCAGAAACAATTAAAATACTTTCAGGACATAAAATTCACAAATAAAAATAATCTAAAGAGCAGATTCCAAAATACTTGGAGTAAGAAATGAATTGTATCTTGTCCAGTTTACTCTCCAATGAGGCGATGGTGATGGGTCATGTTGTGAGGTACGGAGGAAACAGCTCAATAGCCTCAGTTCTAGAATTTCCTCTTTATCACTAGGCTGATACCAGAGATAAGGGGGTTAGTCTATGAAGAGAGATTGAATAGACTGGGTCTGTACTCGTTGGAGTTTAGAAGGCTGAGGGGGGATCTTTTAGAGACTTACAAGATAATGAAGGGGATGGATAGGGTAGAGGTAGAGAGATTCTTCCCACTTAGAAAGGATAGCAGGACTAGAGGGCACAGCCTCAAGATAAGGGGGGGGGCAATTTAGATCGGAGTTGAGGAGGAACTTCTTCACTCAAAGGGTGGTGAATCTCTGGAATTCTCTGCCCGTTGAAGTGGTGGAGGCTACCTCACTGAATATATTTAAGTCACGGGTAGATGGGTTTTTGGTTGGCAATGGGATTAAGGGTTATGGGGAGAAAGCGGGAAAGTGGAACTGATCCACTTCAGATCAGCCATGATCTTATTGAACGGCGGGGCAGGCTCGAAGGGCTAGATGGCCGACTCCTGCTCCTATTTCTTATGTTCTTATTATGTTCTTAGTCTTTTTTTGTTCTTGGATGTAGGCATCACTGTCAAGTCCTGCATTCATTGCCCATCCCTAATTGTCCGTACGAAGGGTGCTAATGAGCTGTTTTCCTGGACCACCTTCAGTCCGTGTGGTGTAGGTACACCCACAGTGCTGTTAGGGAGGGAGTTCCAGGATTTTGACCCAGCGACAGTGAAGGAACGGTGATGTAGTTCCAGGTCCGGAAAATGGGTGACTTGGAGTCGGGGGGGACTTGCAGGTGGTGGTGTTTTCATGCATCTGCTGCCCCCTCCCTGCTAGATGGGAGAGGTCACAAGTTTGGAAAGAGCTGTCAAAGGAACCTTAGTGAGTTGCTAATGTGCATTTGCCGTGCTGCTGTAGTATGCACTACTGCATAGGTGTTGAAGGGGGTGGATATTGATAGGGAGTAAGTAAAGCGGTCTGTTTTGTCTTGGATGGTGTCAAGCTTCGAGTGTTGTTGGAGCTGCACCCATCCAGGCAAGGAGAGACTATTCCATCACACACTCCTGACTGGTGCCTTGTAGATGGTGGACAGTCTTTGGGGAGTCAGAAGGTGAATTACTCACTGCAGGATTCTTAGTTTCCATGGTCTTATAGCCACAACATGGCTAACCCAGTTCAGTTTCAGGGTTAAAGGTAACCCATAGGATATTGATAATAGGGGATTCAGTGATGGTATTACCATTAATGTCATAGAGAGGTAGCTAGATTCTCCCGTTTTAGAGTAGTGATTTCCTGGCACGTGTGTAGAGCGAACGTTACTTGCCACTTATTAGCTCAGGTCTTGCTGTATTTGGACATGGGCTGCTTCAGTATCTGAGGAGATGCAAATGGTGATGAACATTGTGCAAACATCCCCATTTCTGACCTTATGATGGAGGGAAGGTCATTGATGAAGATGATTGGGCCTCGACACTGCCCTGAGGAACCCCTGTAGTAATGTTCTGGAGCTGAGCTGATTGACCTGAAACCACCACAACCTTTGTGCTGGGTTTGACCCCAACCAGCGATGAGTTTTCTCCCTAATTCCCACTGAGTCCAGTTTCGCTCGGACTCCCTCAATGCCACACTCAGTTGAATGCTGCATTAATGTCAAGGAGTTACACTCAATTCATCTTTTCTGATCGTACTTGGACAAGGGCTGTAATGAAATCCGAAGTTGACTAGCCCTGGTGGAACCCACCCTGAGCAAATACAAATCTTGTATTTTTCCATTCTGATAGGGCAGCTGGCTGTCACAACGGGTCACCGTGATGGAGAGTCTGTAGAAGTCTTCAGCGAATAAACCCAGCCAGCATTCCCATTGACAGGCGGCAAGATTTGTATTTTAGCAAAAATTCTCACATCTTCACGGTTGTTTTTTTATCTGGAATCACTCAGTTGTGATGAAAGAGGCAGGAAGCAGGAGCATTTGTCTGTGTCAGGACTTCACAGAGATGGTAACAGAGGAGAGAGTTTAGCATATTGAGAATGTGTCAGCGCTGAGTTGCAGCTCTTCACTCCAATCTCGCATCTCTGCTTTTCTCAGTGTCCACCAAAATACTTCCCTTCAAATTCTTATCCCTTTTAGACCACGTTACAGCGTCAACCTCAACGGCTCCTTGCGATAAAGCAGCTCTCGTTGGAATAAAACTCAGTGCGAAGAACATTTCTTCGAGCTTCCTGCTTCATTTAGGTGTGGCAGCGCTGTGATTAGCACTGCCGCCTCATGCACCAAGGACCCAGGTTCAATTCCGGCCTAGTGTGACTGCATGAGTTCCCTCCGGATGCTCCGGTTTCCTCCCACGCTCCAAAGATGCAGGTAGATGCCTTGGCTCTGCTAAATTGCTCCTAAGTTTCTGGGGGATTAGCAGGGTAAAGACATGGCACTACGGGGATAGGACATGGACGGGATGTTGTTGGTACAGGCTCAATGGGCCAAATGGCCTCTTCCTGCACTGTAGGGAATCTATAATTCTGTGATCTACTGGCTCACCATGCTTTGTGTCCACTTGATACTGATATTACATTATTTAAACTCTTCCCAACCCTCCAAAGCCTTCACATTTCTCTGTTAGGTAACACCAGAAGGTGACAATATGGAAGGATATGGCACAAATTTTTAAATCAAGGCATTGCTTAACCAGGACCCACTGTAGGTCACGGAGCACAGGGGTGATGGGTGGACAGGGACTGGGCACAGATTTTCACTACAAAGCCAAATTGTAAAGTTTCCTGAATCACCAGGGTAAGCCAAATCTCTGTTCTAGGAGAAGGTGCAGGTATAGGGGCAGGATAGAGTCAGACACTGTAGG